>NC_133534.1:224087055-224318845 GCF_048544455.1 Silene latifolia
GGAGTACTAGTTCCCAGTAGACAAGAGTCCAGGTCCTGATGGCTTCTCAAGTCAATTTTTTAAGGACTCTTGGGAGATTGTGGGTCCTAGTATTTGTGAGGCCATAGCTGATTTCTTCTCTACTGGTAAAATTCTTAACCAACTCAACACCAATAATATCACTCTCATTCCCAAGATAAGTAATACTCAAAGTGTTCTTGAGTTTAGGCCTATAGCATGTTGCAATACTATTTACAAGTGCATTGCCAAACTTTTGTGCAACAAACTGGGGGATGTTCTGCCTGCTCTAGTGAATATTAACCAGGGTGGGTTCATTAAAGGGAGAAACATAGT
This sequence comes from Silene latifolia, assembly GCF_048544455.1. Lineage (NCBI taxonomy): Eukaryota > Viridiplantae > Streptophyta > Magnoliopsida > Caryophyllales > Caryophyllaceae > Silene > Silene latifolia. The sequence continues at coordinate 224,087,389 of NC_133534.1, forward strand.
TGAGAATGTGCTTATTTGTCAGGATCTTGTTAGATTATATAACAGGAAAGCTGCCTCTCCACACTGCCTTATCAAAATTGACTTAAGAAAGGCTTATGATAGTGTGGAATGGACTTTCCTTCATCAGATGCTCATTGCAATGAAGTTTCCTCAGAAATTTATATTTTGGATTATGAGTTGTGTCACCACACCAACATACTCACTCTCTTTAAATGGACATTCTTTTGGTTTCTTCAAAGGCAAAAGGGGACTTAGACAAGGGGATCCCCTTTATTTCCTTCTATTTACTCTTTGCATGGTCTATCTGTCTAGGATTCTGAATGTGGTTGGACAACAAGATGATTTTAAGTTCCATCCTTTGTGTGGTCACTTGCAGTTGAATCATTTGCTTTTTGCTGACAACCTCCTTCTCTTTTCTAAGGGCAATGATACTTCTATAATGTGGCTGCTTAGAGCGTTTGCTACCTTCTCAGCTGCCTCTGGACTTTGTCTCAACAAAGAGAAAACTGAGATTTATTTCAATGGTGTGCAGACTAGTACTATGGATGATATCTTGCAGATTTATGGATTTAAAAATGGGTCCCTCCCTTTCAAGTACCTGGGGGTACCTATTTCATCTAAGAAGCTTACTAAGAATAAGGGTAGGAAACTAACTGATAAGATAACTGCTAGAATTAGAGCTTGGGGTGCCACTCATTTATCTTATGCTGCTAGGCTCACTTTGGTAACCTCAGTGCTGCAGTCTCTTCATTCCTATTGGTCAACCATCTTCTTAATCCCTAATGGAATTATGAATAGAATTGATTCTATTTGCAGGAACTTTCTATGGGGGGGGGGGGGGGTAAGGACCCTTATCAGAGAGCTCATGCTGTGTGTTGGGATAACTGTTGTGTGCCTAAGTCTAAGGGTGGTCTTGGTCTTAAGCATTCAAAAAATTGGAACAAAGCTCTGCTGGGTAAGTACATTTGGTGGGTTGCCTCTAAGAAAGATCACTTGTGGGTTAAATGGATTTCTCATGTCTATTTGAAAACTACTCACTGGACCAACTACAGTCCACCTACTGATTGCAGTTGGTCTTGGAAAAAAATTGCCCACTTGATGAGTATTTTTCAGCCTGCCTATACTGATGATTGCTGGTTAGGGAAATCCACTGAGTACACTGTTAGGGAGGGTTATGATTGGCTGAGGAGCCCTTCCCCTTCAGTCAGCTCGTGGAGGATTTGTTGGAATTCCATGAATGTTCCAAAAGCTTCTTTTATTTACTGGGCTTCTATGCTTAAAATATTACTTACTAAAGACCGTTTGGCTCGTATGGATGGTGGTACAGATTTAACTTGTTATTTGTGTCAGTCTGCGGATGAGAGTCATGAGCATCTGTTTTATTACTGTCCCTTCAGTAATAGATGCTCCCTTCTTCTGCAACAAAAGTTAGGATTTCATCTAAATCCTCGATCTCTTACAGAATGGAACAAGAGAGGAAGGAGGAAAAGTATTCTGGTGAGAAGAGTTACATGTGCCTGTTATGTTCAACTGGTGTATATGATTTGGCAGGAACGAAACCGAGCTAGAATTCACTCTAAAGTTACTCACCCAGGGGTTGTTGTCAGACAAGTAATTATGGCTGTGCATACCAGACTGCAGATGCGAAACAATTCAAGGCTAACTAAGGAGGAGGAAACGTGGATTCAACAGATGACAAGATAAATAGTGAATGTTTGTGCCTGTAATTAATTAGATCTATAGCTGAGTCATTCTTTGTATTCTTGAACACTATACTCTTTGGATTTATAATATACTTAACCTTTCCCAAAAAAAAAACACTCCGCCTTTGACTGAAACTGAGAAAAGGCTCAAACTCTTGGAACAACAGCTCCTAGCCCGGGGTAACAATATCCATTTTGAGAACAACCGAAGGTTTGAACCTGTTGGGGATCAACTACCCGACAACTTTACCTTGACTGATGTGCCCAAATTCAAGGGAGTGGAGGACCCACTCAATAATATCCGAGACTTCAAAGACTACATGGCCATAAAAGGGGTCAAACAGGAACTTTTCACCCGGATCTTTCCATCATCCTTGGAACCGATCCCTCGCCAATGGTACTACTCCCTTGAACTGAAGAATCTCACCACATGGGATGAGGCTGCAGTTGAATTTACTAAGCAATATGCCGACAACGTTGAAATCCAAGCCAATACCCGTACTCTTGAGGTCCTAACCCAGAATGATAAGGAGGGATTCACCGAGTTCCTAACCCGTTGAAGGAGGGTAAGCACCCAGTTGGTCAGCAAGCCGAGTGAGTCAACCTTGGTGGAAAAGTTTGTCAGCAATCTCCGCCCGGTATATGCCAATTTACTAAGGTATCTAAATATCAAGACATTCCAGGATCTGCTAATCCTTGGGACACGCGTTGAAGACGACCTCCGCAAGGGTGTTTTAGCCAAAACCATCGGTAGAGGCTACCAGGGATCCACATCAACCGGATCTCGCCCTTATGGTCAGGCAAACAAGATTGATGAGGTAAACCTCCTAGAATCGACCGCTAAGAGAGCTGAACGCCCCCAGAGAGTGTTCACCAATATAGGGTTAACTTACGCAAGTGCCCTGAAAAGGCTCACGGGCCAAGGGAAATTACGACCAATCGGACCCACCCCGGATCCGGCTGATGCAAAGAAATCCCGCTTCTGGAACCCTAATGCCTACTGTCAGTACCACCAAGGGAAAGGGCATGACACGGAAACCTGCTTCAAACTCAAACACATCATCCAAGACATGATCAAAAAAGGGGAACTGCCTCTACCCCCACTATGCCATCTCCGACGATGAGCCAACCCTGGACTGCTCACACCTCATCTTACCAATTTATGACGAGGTGAATGCTTTGGAAAAGGATACCTCGGACGGGGTATTTGTGTTCAGTGCCGCAATAATGCTCACTATGTTCCAATAAGTCGAAGAGGCCATAGCCAGTCTCTACGAAAGGATAACTCGACTTGACGACGCTTACCACCTTCTGATTTTCAGTCCTCCGGCACCACGCCCGAGGGAGGGTCCCCCAAACACCCAAAACTACCCTCACCAGGATGGATTGCTCCCGCGACCATTCTGGCATGCACCCCACAATAATCAACCTCACAATAACTACCCCCACAATAATCAACCCCACAAAAACTACCCTCACAAAAATTCCCCTCACAATAACTACCCATCGAGGAATACCCCTTCAAGGTACCCTCGGGATCCCGAGATCAACGGCATCTGGAGAGATGATGTTGAGGATGTCTATATTATCCCAGGGAAAGAGAAGCGGGCAAAGGAGATCGGTCATCTTACCCGGTCCGGACGTCCCTATCAAAACCCAACAGTCGTTCCGACAACGAACGATCAGGTTGTCCCGGACACGGACACTCAACCAAAGGCTTCTGAGAATTCTATCCTCAAGCAACTACAGAAGGCAAGAGCTGAAATCTCAATTTGGCAACTGATTGCCACGTCCTTCGAACATTGACAGGCTCTGCTGCAAGCCTTGGGAAAGTTGACTGTGCCCTCTACCTTCTCCCCGGAAGAAGTGGTAGCACACATGACAAGGGATGTCCCTGATTTAAGCAACCCGGTCATCTTCTCTGGCGAGGATATCCCTCCCTTCGGAGCCAACCATAACTTGGCCATGTACATCACCGTATAATGCCTCAAAAAGAATGTGCCTAAGGTTCTTGTGGATGACGGGTCTGCGGTGAATGTCATTCCCCTCAAGACGGCTCATAAACTGGGTATCAAAGAAGCTGATTTGATCCCCACCAATCAAGGAGTACGCGCTTATGACGGAAATCGTCGTAAGGTCGCAGCGCTTACAATCTGACCATCGCAACCGGACCACTGGAGAGGCAAACCAGTTTTCAAGTAGTCGACATCGACACCTCCTTCAACATGCTTCTGGAACGTCCCTAGATCCACGCCGTCAAGGCAGTTACTTCTACTCTCCACCATAAAATCAGGGTCCCCTTTAATGGGAAAACAATCACAATTCCTACTTCCCCGATCAAAGCCGTCATGAGGAAGGGAATAACCTCCCAAGCCATCGAGGAGGACGACAATGAAATATGGGGATTCCAAGCCGTGAATACCATAACTGATGAATCAACACCCTTTGATTGTGACCCGTTTGTCAACCTCACAGTCAACCGCATTCTGATGCATCAGGGTTACTTCCCGGGTTTACCCCTCAATCCGCTGAAGAGCACCTTTCCTCCCTTGAAACAGGCTAAGGTCCCCAACATCCCCTTCGGACTGGGCTATGAACCTACCGATGAAGATATCCAGGAGATGAACCTCCTATGTCGGAAGCGCAAGAAGCACAGAGTTATCCTCCATCCCTATCATCCGACCCTCAATGGATACTTTATCCCCGAGAGAGAGTCCGAGCTCTACCAAGGCTTTCCCGAGCCAATCTATGACTCTGTGGCCAAGGTCAGGTACCCGGGTGTGGAAGTCTTCTAGGACTGCTACTTCATCCCCGACAACACCGAAGCCGCATCAACCGAGTCTAAGCCGTCGTCATGCCTCGATGGAAAAGCTGTCACTCTCCTCTTCGGAGAGGACAACATCAAACACCTTGACTATAAGGACATCATCAACATCGCCCTAAAAGACAACCAATTTGACTCCACCGCCTTGATCTCTGATACTGACCCAGAGAAAGCTACACAGGGCTGGAGGAAAACCGTCAAGTGGACCGATCGCCGAGGCCGCATTCTCAAGATCACAACTGGAGAAGGCCCAATGTTCAAAGAGGGAAGTGAAGAGGAATCTGAGTCTGAGTCAGAGTCAGAGTCTGTCATAGCTCCTAACACTCCCGATGTCCGAGTCAAGGTCCCCTTCCCGTTGTTTTATCACAAACTTGTGGCCGATTCAGAGGTTGAGTCAACTAGGGTCATCCCCACTCCCATGGAAGGTGACAACCTGGAGCCTGTTCCAGGGGCCATCTCTTCTGCCGTGTCGCCTCTGACCGACCATGAGATGTCTGTCCTCTCCGAGATTTTCGCTCGTGTCAACTTAATGAACGCTAAGTTTGCTTATGACTTGTCTCAATTTAACAGCAATGCGATTCTGAATGACTATGAGTAATTTGACTTGAGTGACTACCCACCTCACCTAGCCAAAGAACATGACAAACGGGAAACCAGAACCCCCATCATTGAGGAGACCGAACCTATTAACGTAGGAACCGACAACACACCTCAAGATCTTAGGATAGGGACAACCCTGGACCCCTCGGAAAGACAACAGTTCATTGACCTCCTCCACGAATACAAGGACGTATTCGCCTGGTCCTACAGAGATATGCCTGGGATTGACAGGGAGATCGCTGAGCACCGGATACCCATTAAGCCCGGAGCTAAACCCGTGAAGCAAAAGCTGCGTCGGATGCGTCTTGAATGGGCCCTGAAAAACAAGGAAGAAGTGGATAAGCAGTTCAAGGCTGGTTTCATCAAAGTGTCCGAATACTCTGACTGGGTGGCCAACATTGTTCCAGTACCGAATAAAGACGGGAGAATTCGGGTTTGCGTCGACTTCAGGGATCTAAACGAGGCGAGTCCAAAGGACGACTTCCCTTTGCCACATGTTGACATTCTGGTGGACAATACTGCCGTACATGCTCTCCTGTCATTCATGGACGGGTATGCTGGGTACAACTAGATCAAAATGGCCGAGGAAGACATGCACAAGACAACATTCATTACACAATGGGGTACATATTGCTACACGGTCATGCCTTTTGGTCTCATTAACGCCGGAGCAACCTATCAAAGAACCGCTACCAGCCTCCTACATGACATGATGCACAAGGAGGTAGAGGTATACGTCGATGACATGATTGTCAAATCAAATGAACGAGATGGCCACATCAGTGCCCTTCAGAAATTCTTCGCTCGTCTGCGTAAGTATAACATGAGACTGAATCCTCAGAAGTGTGCATTCGGGGTCACCTCCGGTAAACTCTTGGGACATGTTGTCAGCAAAACAGGTATTGAGATTGATCCAACCAAAATCAAAGCCCTTTAACAAATGCCACGGCCTAAGAACGAGAAGGAGATTCGGGGATTTCTCGGCCAGGTTCAATACATCAGCCGCTTCATTGCCAAGCTCAGCATGATTTGTGAACCAATATTCAAGAAACTTCGCACCTCCGATCATACCGATTGGGAAGACGACTGCCAAAAAGCCTTCGACAGGATAAAGGCAATCCTATCCAAACCTCCTGTTCTCATGCCACCTCAACCAGGGATTCCTTTATCCCTTTACCTGACTATTATCGACACAGCCATGGGAGCAATGCAAGCACAAACAGTCGACGGTGAAGAACGAGCCATCTACTACATCAACAAAAAGTTCATTGAGTATGAGACGAGGTATACCCAACTGAAGAAGACATGCCTTGCCCTAGTATGGTCAACAAAGAAGCTGCGGCATTACATGCTCAGCTACACGGTCCACTTCCTCTCCAGGATGGACCCGGCAAATACATCTTCGAGAAACCCGTACTAAACGGAAGGCTGTCTAGGTGGACACTCATGCTGTCCGAGTTCAATCTCAAGTTTGTACCCCTCAAGGTTATCAAGGGAAGAGTAGTCGTCGATTTCCTAGCCGAGAATCCCGTCAGCGAGGATCCAACAACCGACACATGGTCACTTCCTGACGAAGACATCCTTTGTGCTGACTCTGACGCATGGGACCTATACTTCAATGGTGCATCTAATCTGAGAGGCTTCGGAGTAGGAATCCTTCAAATATCACCAGAGGGAGAACGTGTTCCAATCTCAGTCAAACTAGATTTTGCCGTCACCAACAATACCGCTGAATATGAAGTATGCCTCATCGGCCTACAAGCAGCCATAACACTTGGCATCAAGAGACTGAGAGTCCACGGCGATTCCTCGCTCATCATCAATCAGGTGTCCGGATCATGGAAAATCTGAAGTGACAGCTTAGCTCCCTACCGAGCGAAAATCAATTGAGGGCCGAGTTCTTCGACCAAGTCGACTACTTCGACTTGCCACGAGAGGAAAATCAATTTGCTGATGCCCTGACAAAACTTGCCGCGCTCGTCAATATAACTGACGACATGACATCGATGCCCCTATGTGTCGAGAGAAGGAGCGAGCCAGCTCACATTTGTGCCATCAACAACGATGACGAGGAAAACCATGCCGAACCCTGGTACCAAGCCATCCTCAACTACAAAACCAAAAATGAGTTCCCTCCCAACTCTGATCAAAGAGGACAAAGAGCCATCCGTTTACTTGCATCACAATTTGTGATGAACCAAAATTCTCCTCCTTTGCATTGACCATCACAAAGCCAAAAAAGTCATGGGAGAGGTCCACAACGGAGAATGTGGCCCTCACATGAGCGCAATGATGCTTATCCAAAAAAAATCACGCGGTTAGGTTACTACTGGACCACCATGGAAGCCGATTGCTGCTATTACGTCAAACATTGCCATAATTGCCAAATCTTCGCCAACGTACAACACGTACCACCATCCCTTTTATACACCATGACATCCCCTGGCCTTTCTCCACCTGGGGCATCGACATCATCGGGAAAGTCAACCCGATAGGCACCAAGGGGCATTGCTTCGTCCTAGTCGCCATCGACTACTTCACTAAATGAGTAGAAGCATAGTCCTATGCAGTCTTGACTGCCAAACAAGGGGCCAAGTTCATCCAAAACAACATCATCTTCCAATATGGGGTACCCCATGAAATCATCAACGATCAAGGCTCTCACTTCTGGGCGGAAACACAGACCTTGCTGGACAAATACAAGATCAAACGACATCGATCATCCCCCTACCGTCCCCAAACCAATGGAGCGGTGGAGGCAGCTAACAAAACTCTTGTCACCATTATCAAGAAAATGCAAGACAACTACCACGATTGGCCGAGCAAACTCCCATCCGCACTCTGGGATATCGAACCTCCATTCGAACACCGACAGGTGCCACACCCTTCTACCATGCATAAGGTATGGAGGCGGTTCAACCGGTAGAGTTAGAGGTCCCTTCTCTACGCATCCTACTGGAGAGTCAAGTCCCTGAGGCGGAATGGACCCGTCGAAGGTATGAACAACTCACTTTTCTAGACGAGTGGCGACTCAACGCCTTGCACAACGTCCAACTATACCAACGACGTATACAACGGGCATTCAACAAGAAGGTTAAACCCAGGAACATCCAGGAAGGCGACTTGGTCCTCAAGTCGGTCCGAGCACCGTTACCCGTCGATCCGAGGGGAAAATTCAAACCCAACTGGGCTGGGCCACACCTGGTCAAGAAAATACTTTCGGGGGGCGCAGTAAGACCGAGTGACCTAGACGAGGAGGATTTTACAAACCCGACCAACCTAGACCAACTCAAGAAATACTACCCTTGAACCATAGCAACCAACGACCTAAGCCTAGTTCTACAACTAGCAACCACCTCAACCTTTTTCAAGTCAAGTTCCTCAAATGCGTTCTGATTTGAAATTGCATGTTTTATCGAGTCTATGTTGCGGCACCTTGCCCGTTTCAAATGTCCTTTGATCCGTCAAAGGCAACGTCCATTTGCACTAAATTACAAACCCTGAACTACGAGCATGGTTTGATTTCACCTCTTCAGGTGGGTACGTAGGCATTCCTTCTTATACATGAGGGATACAACCATAAACCCAAATAATTTTACAAAAAAAAAAACCCTGAACTACGAGCATGGTTTGATTTCACCTCTTCAGGTGGATACGTAGGCAGTCCTTCTTATACATGAGGGATACAACCACAAAACCCAAATAAATTCACAAAACATTTCGAACTACGATCATGGTTTGATTTCACCTCTTCAGGTGGATACGTGGGCGGTCCTTTCTTACACAAGAAGGATACAACCATCCCCATAATATAAAAAAAACATCTCCATAAAAAAAAGGAAAAACATTCCCCTTTCCCCAAAATACAAAAGAGCCTTTCTCCCTTTCCACAAAAATCCCACTTTCCCAAGTGCAAATGTTTAGGACAATTCAAACCGAATTGCCTTTACAAAATGGATGGAAGAAACAAGCGTTCACAATTTTCGACACGAGCAATCCTCTTATTTAATTAATAATGGGAGGGATTACAATCTCAACAACAAATAAAGCTTAACGAGTCTACAACTTCTCAAAGATAAGGTGTCGACTAAAACACCTCACATAATAAAACTAGCACAAAACACACAAAACATAGCTAGTACAACATAATAAAAAACTCACAACAATAATACAACATAATAATAAAGTGGGTAATGGAGGTCTTCACTCTTCCATTCTACCCTTGCCTTTTCCCTAGAGGTACATCTTCCCCTTGTGCTTCTTGTTGGCCCGCCTAGCATGGACTTCCTCTTCGGAACGGATCATCGATGAATCTACAACGGCAACGGCCTCCGGTCTAGTGAAATACCCCATATTCGGCCCAAGACAAGCCCATACACAGCTCACTACATTCTTGGGGACCGAGCATCTCCTCTTTGGTGGCCTTGTCACATTCGGGCTAGCTCCATCGACAAAGTCCTCAAAGAAGGTACGGTTGGCCTTGCCAAACTCTCGATACTTCAAGTCGACAAACTCGTCCTTACGGTTTTTGAACCTCTCTTCCAAGGACATAGCTTCTGACCACTTGACATAAGCGGGCGTCACCCATATCGTGGCAACGGGGTTTGGTACCTCCCAAAGTGGCCGAGTGGCCCACCATCTTTCGAAGACCTCCACGAGCTCGGAGTTTCGGAAAATATTCTCTTGGACAAGGGTATTTTGAGCGGGCACCTTTTGTTGACGCCCCATTTGTATCATGTTCCTTTCGGGATAAATGAAGGAAGCAACCTTCAAACCCACCACCCCAAAGAACGAGGACTAGTACCCGAAGCGGGCAACCCCGTGAAGGACCTCATGTGCCACTATGGCACCACCTAACAGATGTGAGGACCACCCTCCTCCGCCAATCTCGCGGCCCAATATGCCTCGGTGGAAGCAAAACTATCCGAGTACAACTTCTTCCTCATAGTAAGGTGACAAAAGGAATAAGAAGAAGAATCAACCGAATGCTCTACATACCTTAGCCTCTCCAATAGCCACACTTGGAGGATCCTTGTAGATCCAAATAAAGGAGCTTCTCCACAAGAGCCCTCCATGTCCAAAGCTTAGATGATCTCGCCAAGCACCAACCATGATGGATCTCTACCATGCTCCATTTGCTCAATCACATGTACAAGGGTCATGCTACCATAGCATTTCGGTCCCTCCTTCTTCAAAACATCAACAAAGAGGTAAGCATGGACAAGCCAAAAGGCAAGAGCCTTTCTCCTAGCCACCTCCGAAACATTGACATCCAATCGGTTTGAGAAAATGTTGATAAGAGCCAACATATCCACACCATGAGGAGCAAGGAGGAAGTTGACTTGACTTGTCGACAAGCCCGACATTGAACGGAAGTTCTCCTTGTAGCACAACCGAGTTGGAGGAAGCACCGGAACACAACCCGGCAACCCACCATTGGCTCCTACTTCTTCGGCAAGAGGACAAATTTCATCTTTTGGGAAAACGAAAACACGATGTTTCGAATCCCAAAACCGAGAACATGCTTCGAGAAATGAGGATTAAACCTTCACTTAACGGAGCACCAACAATTGACCAACTCCCATGCAAATGAGTTGATACTTCTCGGGAGGCGACAAATCCCGGCACCATTGTCGCAACGCATTCTCAAAAGCATCCATGAATTATTTTTGTGGAAGAAGAAGAAGAGGTTTTGTAGAGATGTTTTTGTGTTTCGTATGATGAAACAATGAAACATCTAGATGCATGTAATTTAAACATGTAAATTTATGAAACATGATTCTAAACAACAATTTAGAACCATTTATGCCAAAAACCATATAGCAAAAAACAATTTATCATCAACAACTAGACTATTTCCATTTCCATTATAATTTAATCTTCATTTTAACTAATTCATCATATAATCTGATACCGTCGTTTAGTACCAAAATTTAAATTTATATTTCCAGACTAAAACTATAGCTAGTGATAGTAAGGGTCGAACCACAGAGAGACAAGGTTGATTTTGTTTGCTATTTTTCAGTCTATAAAGTAACGATAAATTGGGGGTTTTGAAATCGATTGATTAACTGGCTAATTGCTAAAATGAATATTCTTAACAAGATAAAAAGAGGATCGGGAATTTCGGTTCACCATGGCAAATAATGGTCGGTCCAAGTGAGAGATCTCATAATACGGTCTCGGGAAATAAGCTAGTCTTTCGATCAAAGCTCAAATAACCTCACGGTCCAATAATTCCCTAGAATTTATCAAAGTTTTCACTCAAGAGAAATTCTAAATCTAGCGATAAATCAAATTACCAATCTTTCGACCTAGCAAAGAAATCCATCAAAAGATAACAAGACCAATACGGAAGAACTCATGCTACACAACAATCCTAATTTTATACCATGGCTCACCTAATTCCCAATCAAAGGAGTTACCTACGCATAATCATGACTACACTAATTGCGAAATTAACAAATAAGGACAAATTCAACATGGCGGAATCTAACTAGAACAAAGGAGAGAAATTCAATTACTGAAATTAATTGATGAAACAAGAATTAAATTAACAAGCAAAAATAAGAGAAAGAAGAATTGCATAAAAGGCTTACTAATTGAATATCAAGAACGAAGCACTCCCATCAAAAAGTTTCCGTCTCAAGCTAGATCTAAAAACTAAGTTTTTTCCAGAATGAATAACATAACCTAAAAGTTGCTGCGTTCTACTGATAAAAAGATACCGAAAGTTAATTACAAGTTGGGCTTTTAAAAGTCTAACACGGAAAATTAAACGTTAGCTCAAAATCAGGTCGATCGGTCAAGACGGTCGATCGATCAACATGCGAAAAAGAGCTTTCGTCGAGCTCCAGTGGTCGATCGACTGAAAGGCGTAGTCGATCGACTGAAAATGCTGTGCAGTGGCTCCTTGTGGCTTCCAAACAACTCTTCACTCCTTGCACGCATCTCAAGGTGAGTGAAATGAACTCTCCTTCCTCTTGGCTTCCTTGAACTCGCTTCCGGAGGACGAACTTGGCTTGATTTAGCCTACTTCCACGCATTCCTACAATAATTCATAGAAAATGCAAAGTAAACCGTTTCGGGAGAAATAGTAGCCTTAAGCTATCAATTATGCATGGAAATACGTGCCAAAACCGCAGATAAAGTGTATAGAATATGCACGTATCAAATCTCCCCAAACCAAACCTTGCTTGTCCCCAAGCAAGCACTATGACCCGTATAAAACTAAATTGAAAGGAGTACATTTCAGAGCTAACTACAAGTCAATGCCAAACCATTTAATGCCCAAAGTCAACTACTGCGAAGCTTAAATCAAGCGAACAAATTTATGCATATCATAGAATTAAATCGGGCGTTCGACCTTGCAAGACTCACACAATCGGACTCTCCCGGATCACTCTTCTCTCAGCAAAGCAAATGGTAAGATAATATGTAAAAGAGAGGGAAGAGAAGTATAGTCTCTCACCTAGATCATGACCGACAAAACATGTATATGCTTGACTAGCATGAATAATGATTCTATTTACCGTACATACGCATAACCACCGTCAAGGACTATCACATGCCGAACTATTGCAAAATTTGGAAATGTGAGGCTAAGTGGGAAAGAAGGGGCAAAACAATTATGGGAAAGTGAAGGTAAGAGCCAAGCTAGTGCCCAACGAACCATCAGAAACCGAATCCCGTTCTTCCAACCTAATAAAAAAAACATGCCTTTATCGACTAGGCAACACAAAATTCCAACGAATGCCTCCAAATCAAGAGGTAAGCACATGAGGCGCGTCTTTATTTCAGCCAAGACTTATTATTTTCAAAACTCTCTCTTTTTTTTTTCTTTTTTTTTCTGAATCTTTTTCTTTCTTCCTGTTTTCAGGCTGAAGTAAATCCTTCACTTCTCAAAAATACCCGCTCCAACATTATAAGAGCAAACCAAAACAACTTAAATCAACAAATTCCTCTACTACTTCCTAGCTTGGCACAATGGTAGGCTAATTATGGGATGTAGTTGAGGGCAACTGGCAATTTTGGCTTATAGTGGAGTTAGTGGGGTAAAATGAGAAAGGGGAGGATGCAAAAGTTCTCTAAACATGCAATACCGACCACAAACCAATGCGTATAGGCAATAAGAAATCAAAACTCATACACGTGCAAAACATGAAATGAAGGGAGTAACTACTCTCAATCCTAAATTAACCGGTCATAAATGTCACCAGTTATAGGCTCTATATCTCAGAAGGTATAAGTAGTTTGCCAAAAGTAATGAGTCAAGTCTAATTGCCCGAAATGGATTCCATAACGAAATTTGAGAGATCACTTTTAATTCTTGCTAAGCAGCTATGAAAAGGCAAGGAATGACATATTTGACTAATAGAGCAGAATCATCATTAAAAACTCCAATCCGACTCAACTATATGCAAAAGTAAACGTGATGTTTTTGGTTTTTTATGCATTTTTTCAATTTTTTCTTTGTTTTTTTTTTTTTTGAATGGTGAAAATAAAAACAAATGCAAACAGAAATGCACTAAACATGTGACTGAAATGCAATAAAAAACAAATGCAGATGCAAAACAAAAGGCATATGCAAATACCCTCTCCAAACCAAAACGCACAATGTCCCCATTGTGCTCAACAGCAAATCACCAGCAGAAAAATGGGAGAATAAAAGCATAAAAAGTAAAAGGAAGCGAAAAGAGAAAGGAAAACAACTCACAAAATACGACCTCCCCAAACCAGCCAAAAACGGGGAGGTCACCAGCATCTAATCTCCACCCTCGTAGGAGGGGTCGCTGTCCTCGTCGGACCCCGACTCACTCTCCTCCTCCTCAGCAGCAGGTGTAGCTCTCCTGGAAACGGAGGGAGTGGCTCTCCTGGAAGTGGAGGGACCAGTAGTGGTGGTGGTAGGAGGGGGTCTCCTAGCAGCCTGAGGGTAGCCACCCTCAGGGGGAACAAAGTAAGAAGGGTGAGCCCAGTCACCCTTGGGAAGCATCCCCCCCCGAGCTAGCTCGTCGTAGACCGGGAACAGGGCGATGGCCGTGTCCAATCTGTGCTCGTTGAAGCTCCTGCACAAATCACCCAAGACACGTGACATTGCCCTCTGGTCCATGACCGGAGGGACAACTAAGGGAGTAGGTGGTCGAAAAGTGGAGGTGCCAGCAGTGGGAGCAGTGGAGGTAGGGGGTGCCTGTGAAGAGGAGGCACGAGCCCTCCTCGAAGTACTAGCAGAAGGTGTGGCCGCCACCAGAGGAAGCCTGTAACTAGGCAAGGGCGGCCTAGCAGCCCCCTCAACAGTGGTGAGGGGCAGGACAGGAGGGTAGCCAGTGATAGGGATGCGGTCACAGATGAAAGAGTCAATCTTCCACCGCATCTGTCTATCGACCCAATAGACGCCCCTCGCGTAAGGGAGGTCCATAAAACGCAGCTCAGGGTCAATGGGGTCCTCATGTCGAGGGAAAAGTAAAACAAGGCGGTTGGCGATACGTGTCACCAAACCGCCACAGGCAATGGTGGTCAAGGTGCCCTCACTTACAGTCTGAAAGTGAGCGGCGGTCAAGTAGGCAATGTTATAGATGCGGGCTCTCCGACGCTCAACGTTCAGATAACCCGCCAAAATCGAAAGCTCAATATTATTCACGTTATTAGACTCTTTACGGCCAAAAATGGTATTACCCATTAGCCGTAGAAAATAACGAAGAGGGGGCAAGTGGACGGAAGTGCCCGTTCTCCTCGACCCGTAAGTGTCACCAATACAAGACCACATGGCCCGGTGAGTGTCAGAGGGGTCCGAGGTGCTACCCTCGAAGTACGAGACCGGAAAACCCGCAAAATTAGCAAGTGTCGAGAATAATTAACATTAAAAAGTCGAAAGGAAATGCAGGGTTTGGTCTCATCAGCCTCAAAGGCGTTGGAATCAAAAGCGTAAGAGGAAAAGAATTCAAGGGTCATAACATAATATGTGAACTCAGACATGTCCACAAGACCCGTCATACCCGTCCCATTTAGCAGGGACACGACCGACTCATAACAGCCTAGTTTCTCCAAAGTGTCTTTATGGAGAAACCGGGTGGTTGTGACCTTTACAGTCGAAACAAAGAAGGAGAATTTAGCGCGCTGAATAGGTTTTTCAAAGATAACCTGCGGATAGTCAGGTAAACTATCCGTAGTGGTTTCTATCATCAGAGGCGGTCCGCGTGGCCGCTTAGCAGGCCGTTGGCTCGATTGTCCTTCCTGCATTGGCGCTTTTCCCTTTGTCATTGTTATTCCTGCAAAAGAGTCAAATTAGAAACAAACAACCAACTTAAGTTTCAAATTCCAGAAACCCGCATCAAAATCAGACCATCCACGCAAATTAGGGTTTCGAAATTTTTGGGGCAAACTGAAATAACTGCTCCTAGTTGCTAATTAGTGTCGAAAATCAAAGGGTAAAGGCTAGAATAAGCAATTAAAGCATATAAATGTCCAGAAATCACACCCTAAAATCGTTTTCCCCAAATCAAATTTTTTTTTCGACTCAAGGGCTCAGTACTCGAAAAGTGTGCATGGAACTTCAGCAAAACTCGAACAAATAGTATAAAGATAAGATTAGAAACATACCTTGATGATTTCCTTGAAGATTAAAATAAGAAAGGCAGAGAATGAGGCGGATTTGTAGGTGGAAACGCGAAAAAGGGAGAGGATATAGGGTTTGCTCTTTTCTGATTTTGGGAATAATGAAAGAATGAAAAAATAAGGATAGAAACTTACCTTATCAGCTGCCTCTGAACCCGCGGACTGGTCGATCGACCGGTTTACTTGGTCGATCAACTGATCCTTCATATTCCTGGCTTCTGGACTCTCCTTGGTGGTCGATCGACTACGTGACCCAGTCGATCGACCACTTCCTATGCACGTGATAGCCTCTGTTCTCCTCGTTTGAGTCGATCGACTGAACCTCCTAGTCGATCGACTGTTTGAACTGGCAATTGGAATTAAAATCGTCAAAATTCATTTCGCCATCATAACTTCCTGTCTTTCTCTCGCAAAAATCCAGTAGACCACTTACGCATTTTGCATAAAATAAATTCCTGCAGAAATTATCAAAGGCGTACAACCTTCCCAAACCAAGAAATTGCAAATGCATGAAAATAAAGGAAACAAAACAAGAAAACTTAAAAAGCAAATTGAATGAAACAACAAAACGGAAATCCTAAATTACACAATAACTACAACCTGGGTTGCCTCCCAGTTAGCGCTGGTTTAAGAGGTCCCGCACGACCTTGTTACCTCACTTCTCATCATCTGATAGCGGATCGAAGTACAAAACCTCGACCTTCCCAACATATGCATCTGATCCATGATAGTGCTTCACATATTGGCCATTTACCTTGAACCTTTCTCCAGCAGAGTTCTCCAATTCAACAGATCCGAACTTTGTGACAATTTTGTGACCGTATAGGGGCGGTCCACCTGGATTTTCGCTTACCAGGAAATAAACGGATACGAGCGTTAAAAGAAGTACCTTATCGCCAATATGGAACTCGCGCTTTATGATTCTCTTGTCGTGCGGCCGCTTTGATTTCTCCTTGTAGATCCTTGCATTGTCATAGGCCAGCAGCCTAAATTCCTCTAGCTCATTCATTCAATTTGTGTCATGCGTTTCTCACGAGAGAGGTTAGGATCCAAATTCAAATCACAAATAGCCCACCAAGACTTACGCTCTAACTCAACAGGTAAATGACATGTCTTACCATAAATCAATCGGTACGGTGACATCCCGATTGGCGTTTTAAACGCAGTTCTATAAGCCCATAAGACATCAGCTAACTTGAGACTCCAGTCTTTTCGTGATTTAGAAACATCTTTAGCTAAGACTTCTTTCAATTCTCTGTTAGAAACCTCAACCTGACCACTAGTTTGGGGATGATACCCCAAACCTCTACGATGTTGGACACCGAATTTAGTCAATAAAGCACTAAGTTGTTTCTCTTTAAAATGCATTCCCCCATCGCTAATGACAACCCGAGGGACACCAAAACGAGGGAAAATAATCTTTTTAAACAATTTAATCACGGCTTTTGCATCGCAATGGGGAGTAGCAATAGCTTCCACCCACTTGGATACATAATCTACAGCTACGAGGATATATTTATTACCTTGACTGCTCGGAAAAGGTCCTTGATAATCAATGCCCCAGACATCGAAAATCTCAACCTCAAGAATGCCTACCTGTGGCATCTCATGTCTCTTGGAAATATTCCCAGATCTTTGACAAGCATCGCATTCAAGAACAAACTGCGACGATACCGCATGCAAAGTTGGCCAATAGAAACCAGATTGGAGTACCTTAGCTACGGTCCTGGACGGACCGTGATGACCACCATAAGCAGAAGAGTGGCAAGCCTCTAGGATATCCTTCACCTCCCACTGAGGTACGCATCTCCGGATGAGACCGTCTGCGCATTTCTTGAAAACATAAGGATCATCCCAAAAATATTGTCTGGCATCATAAGCAAACCGCTTCTTCACGCCATGAAAGCTCGGGTGGTATCCTACATCACAAAGAAAGTTAGCAAAATCAAGAAACCACGGAGGTGGATAAGACCAAGTAGTAATAGCTAACAAACTCTCATCGGGAAAGGAATCATTAATAGGCAAAGAATCCTCCCTTTCTCGGTCACCGGGCGAGATAAGTGGTCAGCTACCACATTCTTTGCTCCTTTCTTATCTTTGATCTCCAAATCAAACTCCTGTAAAAGGAGTATCCACCTCAAAAGCCTTGGCTTTGCATCTTTCTTAATAAAGAGAGTCTTCAACGCTGCATGGTCAGTGTAAACAATAACTTTAGAGCCTAACAAATAAGACCGAAATTTGTCTAAGGCAAAAACAACAGCTAGAAACTCTTTCTCAGTGGTAAAATAGTTGACTTGAGCCTCATCCAGAGTTCGGCTCGCATAGTATATGGCATTCAAAGCTTTATTCTTTCGCATTTGTCCCGAATCGCACCGATAGCATAATCGCCGGCATCACACATGATCTCAAATGTGAGGTCCCAATCAAAATTTGAATGATTGGCGCAGAAACTAGGGCCTCCTTTAACCTGTTAAAAGCGACATGGCACTTATCAGTAAATTCAAAGACAGCATCCTTAAGAAGCAATTGTGTAAGTGGTTTAGCAATTTTTGAAAAATCCTTAATGAAACGCCGGTAGAAACCAACGTGACCTAGAAAACTCCTCACTCCTTTAACATTCACGGGAGGAGGTAATTGCTCAATCACCTGCACCTTTGCCTTGTCAACATGTATACCTATATCAGAAACCAGATGCCCTAACACAACTCCCTCATTTACCATAAACTGACACTTTTCCCAGTTTAAAACAAGATTAACATCTATACAACGCTGCATGACTTTATCAAGGTTAGCTAAACAACGATCAAAGTCACCGCCATAAATCGAGAAATCATCCATGAATACTTCCATAATATTCTCTATATAATCGGAAAAAATCCCCATCATGCACCTCTGAAAGGTAGCAGGGGCATTACACAATCCGAAAGGCATTCTACGATACGCAAAAAAACACCCGTGGACAGTAAACGTAGTCTTACTCGATCGTCCTGGGATGAATAGGGATCCGAAAGAACCCGAATATCCGTCTAGAAAACAGAAAAATTTGTTAGAAGCAAGTCTTTCAGTCATTTGGTCAACAAAAGGGAGGGGGAAATGGTCTTTCTTGGTGGCGGCATTTAACTGTCTATAATCAATGCACATCTGCCACCCTGTCACTACTCGAGTTGGTATTAATTCATTTTTATCATTTTTAACCACGGTAGTCCCTCCTTTCTTCGGGACCACCTGAACTGGGCTAACCCACTTGGAGTTGCCAACTGTATAAATAATACCGCATCAAGTAGTTTCATCACCTCAGCCCATGACAACTTCCTCGCATCTTCGGGTTCACTTGCGTTGACCCTGTCTATAAGGCTTGTGGCCTTCCTCCAACTCTATCCTGTGTATACAGACATCAGGGCTGATGCCCTTAATGTCATCCAAAGAGTAACCCAAAGCCTTCCTGTTTTTCTTAAGTACAAACATCAAAGCAGCATATTTGGTCATCGTTAAGCTTAGAGCTAACAATAGCCGGGTCTTGCTCCATATCATCTAGAAAAACATACTTAAGATTAGGGGGAAGTGGCTTACGCCCGCACCTTTACCTCCACAAAGATAGACGGAATCAGCTTCAATGGTGTAGCAAGTGTTCACCAATTTATCGTTGGCCAGGCTCAAAAGCATCTCATCCTCTTCTTCATTGAGCTCGTAGCTCTCCATTGAGGCAACCAAAGCATCCGGCTCCTCAAAGATTCTCCACCGTATTACCGCACACTCATCCGAATGGGTTAGATCGGCTAAGGGATCCTTGGCTAAGGATTCCCTCCAATTACAAGTAACAACCCTGTCAACAATATCAATAGAATAACACGTATCTTCATCGCGAGTTCGGTTGCCTTGTGAGCAAGATCGAACTCAATGGTGTCATCCCCTACCTCTAAGGTGATGGTTCAGCGTTTGACATCTATCACCGCCCAAATTTGTATGTAAGAACGGTCCGCCTAAAATGATAGGTATCGACTATCCTCCGCAATGTCCAAAACAACGAAATCGACAGGAATGAAAAACTTACCCACTCGAACGGGTACATCCTCTAGAACACCTATAGGGTCTCGAGTCGATCTATTTGCCATTTGAACGGTAATATCGGTCACCTTAAGTTTACCAATGTTTAACCTTTCGCAAATAGAATACGGCATGACACTAACGCTGGCCCCTAAGTCACAAAGGGCCTTTCCAATTACGTGGTTACCTATAGTGCAAGGAATTGAAAAACTACCAGGGTCCTTTAATTTAGGTGGCACATTAACTTGTGAAAGAACATTACATTCCTCCACAAACGCAACATTACCATCATCACGAAAATTTCTCTTACGATTCAAAATATCTTTCATAAATTTAGCGTAAGAGGGTACCTGGGTAATTAAATCAGTGAAAGGAACCGTTACCTCGAGATTATGGACCATCTCCGGAAACTTACCAAACTTACGCTCCAGCTTAGTAGCCTTCAAACGCTCGGATACGGGATCGCAACACCGGCCGTAGGATCGGTAACCTTCGACTTCCGTAGGTTTAAAACCCCAAATCAAATCATCAATGAGTGACGAATCATGCAAACTAGTTGACGGATTTTCATCCTCGCTCGGAGATCCGATCGATCGATCGTGGTATGGGTAGTCGATCGACCAAGTAAGCCGTTGGCGTGAACAGTTCTGTCGTAATTAGCTTCGTCAGGTGTTTGATCGATCGATCAAGGTGTTGGTCGATCGATGGATGTCTTTGGGTGTGAATAGTTTATGACCGAAACTATTTCGTCGACGATTCGATCGATCGATCGGGAATGCAGTCGATCGACTGAATTAGCGATCGGACTCGTTTTGCATCAGAATTCAAACGAGCTTCTTCATCTTTTCCCGAGTCTTCCTTTGGCTTGTCGGGACTTTCATAAGAAAGGCCACTTCTGAGATTGATGGCATTGATCGTCTCAACCGGCCCTTCACATTTGCTTGAAGAATTAGCGGCTTGATTAGCCTCCATGTTCTCCAATTGTTTCACAAAATTCCGTGAGGACTCAATCCCGGCTGCTTCCATATTCGCCACTTGAACCAAAAGGAGTTGGACCATCTCTCTTAACTTCTCGATCTCATCTGAGTTTTGAATAGGAACTTCGACTTTCCCCTTGGAAGCTTCAGAAGTCTCGAGTTTCTCGAGACGGGTAGAAATGGAAGTTATAAGTGTCACAACAGCAGTCATGTCTTCACTTTGCTTTCGTGACTTACCACGTGAACTTCCAAACTCAGCTTTATGAACTGCCATCTCCTCAATGGTGTTCCAACCTTTACTTTGACCGGTATTATTTTGAAACCTACCATTAGCAGCTGCATCCAAGATGACCTTGTAATCATCATATAAGGCATTGTAAAATAGGTTGCAAAGATACCATTGCTGGAAACCATGGTGAGGGACAGCTCGGACTAAACTTTTGAAACGTCCCCATGCTTCACAAAAATCTTCATCGGCTCCTTGCAGAAAACTCGTGATTTTGCCCTTCAAGGCATCAGTCTTTGAAAGCGGGAAGTATTTCTTGTAGAAGGCTAGTGCTAAAGATGTCCAATCAGTGACTCCAGCTGCTACTCTATCGAGGTAGCGATACCAATCTCGCGCCGAATCCTTCAAGGAGTATAAGAACATGAACCCCTTTACTTCATCTTGAGTTACCCCCTCCGGTATAGGTATTGAACAGCAATAGTCCGTGAAAATTTCCATATGTTTCAAGGGGTCTTCATCGGTAGACTCATGAATCGATTCCGTTCCACTAAATCAATATAAGAGGAACGAAACTCGAATTTACCGGTAGAAGGGGTAGGTAACTGTTGCCCCTTTGGAAGGTGGTGCTCCTTTGGCTGAAAATTATCATATATCGTAGCCATAACTTCCAAAATGAGAGTACTCAAGTCTTCCTCTCAAAAACCTGTCCTCTAACTGTGCAAAAGCAAAACTAGAAGCAAAGGTAAGCAACGGCCTCAAGGAACAAAAGTTCCCTGAGACAAGGAAAATAAACTAAATAAAGCAAACAGAATTACACCGTCTCCCCGGCAACGGCGCCAAAATTTGATACCGTCGTTTAGTACCAAAATTTAAATTTATATTTCCAGACTAAAACTATAGCTAGTGATAGTAAGGGTCGAACCACAGAGAGACAAGGTTGATTTTGTTTGCTATTTTTCAGTCTATAAAGTAACGATAAATTGGGGGTTTTGAAATCGATTGATTAACTGGCTAATTGCTAAAATGAATATTCTTAACAAGATAAAAAGAGGATCGGGAATTTCGGTTCACCATGGCAAATAAAGTGTCAAGCAAGCGCAGAGATCTCATAATACGGTCTCAGGGAAATAAGCTAGTCTTTCGATCAAAGCTCAAATAACCTCACGGTCCATTAATTCCCTAGAATTTATCAAAGTTTTCACTCAAGAGAAATTCTAAATCTAGCGATAAATCAAATTACCAATCTTTCGACCTAGCAAAGAAATCCATCAAAAGATAACAAGACCAATACGGAAGAACTCATGCTACACAACAATCCTAATTTTATACCATGGCTCACCTAATTCCCAATCAAAGGAGTTACCTACGCATAATCATGACTACACTAATTGCGAAATTAACAAATAAGGACAAATTCAACATGGCGGAATCTAACTAGAACAAAGGAGAGAAATTCAATTACTGAAATTAATTGATGAAACAAGAATTAAATTAACAAGCAAAAATAAGAGAAAGAAGAATTGCATAAAAGGCTTACTAATTGAATATCAAGAACGAAGCACTCCCATCAAAAAGTTTCCGTCTCAAGCTAGATCTAAAAACTAAGTTTTTTCCAGAATGAATAACATAACCTAAAAGTTGCTGCGTTCTACTGATAAAAAGATACCGAAAGTTAATTACAAGTTGGGCTTTTAAAAGTCTAACACGGAAAATTAAACGTTAGCTCAAAATCAGGTCGATCGAGTCGGTCAAGACGGTCGATCGATCAACATGCGGAATAAAAGAGCTTCGCCTCGAGCTCCGGTGGTCGATCGACTGAAAGGCGTAGTCGATCGACTGAAAATGCTGTGCAGTGGCTCCTTGTGGCTTCCAAACAACTCTTCACTCCTTGCACGCATCTCAAGGTGAGTGAAATGAACTCTCCTTCCTCTTGGCTTCCTTGAACTCGCTTCCGGAGGACGAACTTGGCTTGATTTAGCCTACTTCCACGCATTCCTACAATAATTCATAGAAAATGCAAAGTAAACCGTTTCGGGAGAAATAGTAGCCTTAAGCTATCAATTATGCATGGAAATACGTGCCAAAACCGCAGATAAAGTGTATAGAATATGCACGTATCATAATCATTTTAACTAATTAAAACAACAATATGAAAAATCAAAATGGAAACAAATCAACAAAAAAAAAAAAGAAATTCAACACCGCAAAAAAATTTGTCACGACAAAAATTTTTTTTTATTCGGCCGATTGTTTTTTTTTTCTTTTGTTAAAATTTTGTTTAAATTTATTTATGAAAATGTGAAAATAAAATCGTGGCCTTGGCTCTGATACCACTTGTGGGAATTATCTGTATGCTTCCCATTAAATATAAGGATTATAACGATTTATAATGATGAATGCGAGTCATAAAATAAATTACATAAACAAAAGGTAGAGAATTAAGGAATAACCTTCGGTCCTAGCTAATATGGCCTATGAACAATATCGCAATGATATTCTCCTATCAGTTGCACCCAAGATGATATGAGATATGCCTTTGTTCTTTTGCTAGAATCGATCCCCAATTTTCTGTAAATATTATTTAGGGTTTTTGTGTTTTTCTTTTGATGAGAGGAGGCTAGGTCAAAATTAGGTTAAAGAGAGAGAGAGAGAGAGAGAGAAATGATCTCCCTTTCTACCCTAATACAACCGAAAAAACAAGAGAAGAAAAAATAGGAAAAAAAATTTTCTTTCTTTTTTTTTTCTTCCATTCGGTTTTTGCCGAAAGTTAAAAAATAGGAGGATAAAATCCTCTTATTTTTAGATGTTTCCATAATGTATAAAAATGTGTATCTTTGTATAAATTGTCAATTATATTGATATGTATTAATAAGACTACACACAACGGCTTGAAGTCGATTAATTAATACCGGTCTGTCAACATTTACACTGACAATATTGTATAATATATACATTAACTATAAATATCGCATATTTATAATTAGCTTATTAAATATAACGGATTACATTTAGTTATGAATTAACATATTAATTCGTCCAAGCTAACATTATATACATTAATTAAATATAACTTATTATATTCAATTTACGAATTGACAGTTAATTCGTCTCAGCTAATATTATTTAATCGGAATTAAATAATCGTCTCATCAACACATTGACTAACTGTTTAGTCATATAAGGCATCAATGTGATTACATTTCCATAACCACATCTCTCAAACACATCCTTTAGGTGTGACTTTTAGGGACCAGTTGATCACCGCCATCTGTATGATAATAACGTCAAACTTTCTAGCAAGCCAACCGTTATTAGGTAATCGTTAATCAACTGATAAAATACGAAGTATACCCTTGTGAACCTATAAGAGATTTATAAATGTTATCACACTAATTTGTGGAGGACACAAGCTCCAACAGACTAATGCTAAACCTTATGCTACACCAATGGTCTCTAACATCAAACTTGACAAAGACGAAAATGGTAAAAGTGTTAGTGAAAACGTGTATCGAGGTATGATCGGTTCATTACTTTATTTAACCGCTATTCGACTTGACATACAATTTAGTGTGTACTTGTGTGCCCGTTTCCAATAAAATCCTAAGGAATCACATTTCAAAGCCGTCAAACGGATTTTTAGGTATTTGGTTAGAACGCAAGGTCTATATCTTTGGTATGCATCTCATTATGAACTTGATCTTGTAGGATTTTCCGATGTGGATTTCGCGGGTAGCTCGTGGATAGGAAAAGAACTTCGGGTATTGCTACATTCATGGGACCGTGTAATACCCCGTAATTTAATAAGTATTTATAAGAATAATTTATATAATTCAAATAATTAATTAGTGGCATTTATAATAATAATTGAAAATAAGACTTTAATTAAATAATGAAATAAATAAGCAAGTAGGGAATTGGACTTAGCTAGTAATAAGGCCTTGGGCCGTGTGATATAGATAAGTGCCGATTATATTGGCCTAGTAAGAGTATTAGTCCACATTTGAAGAGGGATTTAATAATTGATGATTTATTATTTTTGACAATTCCCCTCTTCCTTTTCATGATTTTTGACCCCATTCGACACGGTTTTGACCCCGACTCGCTTTTATTTTTCCCTTTTATTCCATGTGTTCGAAAACTATGAATTCCCGATGGTCGTTGTCGAGAGTGGAGAGCAAGAAGGTGAGGAAGAAAGAGAAGAAGAGGGTAGTGAAAGTGAAAATGGTGATGACTCCGCATCCATAGAGGTTGATGATGACTCAAGTGAAGAGGTTGATGATGATACTAATGATAGTGATGACGCCATGGGCGAAGATTGATGACAAGCAAGCTTTTGGAGGATGCCACATTACTTTGTGAGTTTCCTACACCTCCTTTAAAGTTGTCTATTTCTCTTGTTTTTCATATAATTTGCATCTTGATCATAGTTTGGAGTCCTAGAACCATCTAGAGGACTAACACCTCGGTCCCATTAAGGTGTTCATTATATTGTTCCCATTTTCAAAATCCAAAATGACAAATTGTAGTTTCATGCATGCATTCATTTGTGTGCATCAACTCCCCCAAAAATTTTGGCATTAGAAATAGTGTCTATTTTGGTTTGGGAAAGTTTATCCATATGCATTGGGAGCTAATCTAAATTATGCTCTCCACCATAACAAAAACCCATGCATCATGTAGTATAGCTTAGTTTAGTTTGCATTTAGCTTAGAAATCATGCATTTTCATATAGATTGCATAATTTCCTATCGTATTGGCCATTGAGGACAATGCCCATACTAGTGTGGGGATGGGAAATTCTAACTTGACTTTTTAAACAAAAATCATAAAAATTGAATTTTTTTGAAAATTACAAAAACATGTCTTTTTATTTCATTAATCATAAAAACCATAAAAATTTGAAAAATTCAAAAAAAACCAAAAACATGTTCATTTCCTTTGTAGCGTAGTCTTGTATATATTGTTTGTGTTTGTTCATCCTTGTTCACATTGATCGACTACGCCACATCTGAGACATGAGGATATAGAAGACCGCATGGTATGATCTTTCCAATCTCCTTTTTCCTCTTTATGTTGATGACTATGTGGCTTTATTTTGATTGATGCGGTATAAACAATGTGAAATTAGGATTACATTTAGATTATTTGGCATATTAGTTGGTAGAATCACATGCATTAGGTTGTATAAATGTTAGTTGCATCATGGCATATAGTTGCATTTAGGAAATTTTTTGTGAAAATGTCTATTTGGGAAGCTTGACAAGTGTATATAAGGCCCTTCTAGATACTTTTTATTCTTAAGACTTTGCTTGTTAGAATACTTATAAAACACCCTAGGATGTGTCATGCTAGTATCCTTTGACCCATGGATTAAGGCCTAGTCAAGAGTACCTTGTGGTGTGATAACTCCTTGGCTACCATTTATTCCAAGGTGACCCTTGAAACCATGCAACCATCATCCATGTTCTACCATATTTTATCAAAGGGAATGGGCAAAAAAACTGTTCAAATTTGAGTTCAGGAAAAGAAAAGAAAAGAAAAAGTTTGCAATTACATCAAAAGAAAAGAGGAGTAACAAAAATGAAAACTCCTATGCTTCAAATACAAGGCACCCACGTTACTAATTGGGGTGACTTTGAAAATGTTCAAAAAGAAATTCAAAAAGTTGAAAAATTGTCAAGTGTTGAAAATGCCAAACATCAAAGAAATGGCAAAAAGAAATTGTTCTCAAAATGTTAATGCCACAATAAAAACAACAACAAAGCAAACTCCCCAAATGAAACTCAAATACTATCGATCCCTTTTCCATCGTATCCACTTTTGTACATGGTAGAGAGGGAACGACCTTTCTTCTTGTTTAGCCAAGAAGGGGAATTCCGCGATCCTCCAGTGTTTCTAACACCATAGGGAGTCTACTCTTGATGAAAGCATATAACGATTAAGGATAAAGGTACTCTAGCTTGGCACAACTTGGAGGTGATTTATTGGTATCCTTTTAGGCTTAGTAGTTTGAAGAAACTATATCTATAATGGAATGTGTACTCTTGAATTGCTTCCCCTTTAGATAATTTCCGCCACTTAGATGAGGAAAGTGGCTATTCATTTTTGTAGATGCATCCATTACTTGTTTTGTGTGCTTTAATGCTTGGATGTGTCGCCATTTTGGCAAGCCCCACCTTGCCTTGCAAGAAGGCATCCTACCTCATGGTTGTCTTGTTGTGAGTTGAAGGGGCGGAGTGAGACCCGATAATTGTCTCACATTGTCTATTAGTAGGTTAGTTTAAATAAAGGTCCTAGTTTTGTCACCTCTTTACTCGGGACGAGCAAAGGCTCGGTTTGGGGATATTTGATGTGACTCATATTTGAGCATATTTAGTCCCCGAATTAGCCTCGTTCCTATGCTTTTTAGTGCATAATTGGGTCATTTACTATCTTTAGTCTTTCGTTTTGCATATTCTTTGAGGTTTTGATCCCTTGGTAGGAAAGGAGTAAGAACCTTGCATTTTCATGGCAAAATGGAGCTAAGTTGATCGAATCTAATGACCAAGCATCAAAGGGAAGACAATTCTAGAAGGCCTATGTAATAATGAAGTAAATGGGCAATGATGAAAAGATCCTTGCATCTCCAACAAGATCCTTGAGGATTGTTGGAGAAAGAAAAGAAGAAGATGTGACTGGCTGCTGATTTGGACGTCGCAGTGCGCGGGACGAGCGTCCCGTGGCCAAGACGCTCGTTCTAGTCCCCCTCAATCCGAGCGTCGCCCTCCCTAATCCGCTCGGATTCCTCTCCAGTGCAGACCGTCGCTCAGCCAAGCCGCTGGGGACGAGCGGATCCCCTGAAAACCACCTAAACGGATATGCGCATCTCCCTCGAGAGGAGCACTTCCTCAACTTTTCTTAAGGGACTTGATCGTCATTCAAGCCCTTAGTAACCCTAATTTATGTACCTAATCCTTAGTATAAATACCCCATTGTACTAATTAAATTATCATGCTCTTTTTAGGTTATTCTAATCCAATTTTAATCTCATCTTAATCTTGTAATCAACGCTTAATTTAGCATTAATACAAATCTCATCTCTTAATCTTTCCTTAATTTCTCTATAGTTCATCCTTTATTTTGGGTAATTGAAGATTATTTGGGTATTATTGGGAGATTGACAACCTTCCATCAATCATCAAGTACTTCTATTATTCTTTGCTTATTATTTTGGAATCATCTTTAGGTATAATTTCTTAATCCTTGCTTTAATTATTGTTAATCCTTTCCATTCATTCATCATGTTTTGCCTTGTTAATATGATTGACAACCTTGTTAGCATGTTAAATTTTGGAATGAGTGAGTAGTCTCTTAGCAAGGGTTTTGGGTGATAGGGGAAATCAACAGGGGATACGATTAATGCTTAATCTAATATGTTCACATAATTTATTTGCTTGCTTGTTGTGATATCAACTTATGCACATGTTATGTTTGATGAAATGCGAGCCTATTAATTCGTGCATTTTTTCCCCATCACTTATCTATTCAATGAGACTTGTAAGACATAATCCAACTCGAGTCTCATTAGACCATGCATATAGTTGAATAGGGAGGAATAAGTCGACTTGTAGGTGTTGTACAATCTAATCGATTCGGCTCCGGGACCCAAACCTTCCTAGGATTGTAAGATATAAACCAACTCGATCCTATCACAACAATATTTGCTTGCTTATAATTTGAGAATATGTTTGTTTGATCAATTCCCATGTATCCCTTATGAACCCATGATACCCTAGTGCTTTTAATCAATTGTTTACATCTCATTTTAATCATCTTGCTTGTTTATTTACATTGTTATTTAGTTTAGTTGATCTCCTACCTCAATACAAATTGTGACACCCTGAGACACAACCATTGCAATCGAAAATCCTACATCAATACCCGTCCCTTGGGATCCGACCTTTACTTACCTCTTTACTAATAGTAGTGAAGTTATAAATATTGTTTTGGTCTAGGTACTCCTAACGACAAGTAACCGAAAAATGATAATCCGACCAACCTCCAACTTGTGTCAAACTAGGGTAAATTTATCCTCAATCGCTAAATGCTTTTGTCAAGAGTAGGCTCTTTATGGCGTTAGAAACACTGTAGGATCGGGGAATTCCCCCTCTTGCCTAGACAAGAATAAGGGTCGTCCCCTCTCCACCATGCAACAAAGAAAGGATCATCAATGGATAAAAGGGATCAAAATTCTTTGAGTTTCACAATGGTAGTTTGATTTTGATTTGTTTTTCCCCCCAAATTGTTGTGGCATTTGACTTTTTGAAAACATTTCTTTGCCATTTTTTATGTTTGGCAATTTGATACTTGGCAATTCTTTGCATTCTTTTTGAACATTTTCAAAGTAACCCTATTTTGTAGCAAGGTTACTTTTATTGAAGCATAGTAGTCTATTTTTGCTCCTCTTTTCATTGATGCAATTTTTGCAGACTTTTTGGCTTTCACTTTGGTACTTGAACTCAAAATGGAGATTTATTGTGCCCATTACCTTTGTATTGGCAAAATATGATGATAGAAATGAAAGAACGTTTGCATGGCATCAAGGGTCACCTTGGAATAAACGGTAGCCAAGGAGTCATCACACCACAAGGTACTCTTGACTAGGCCTTAGTCCATGGGTCAAAAGATACTAGTATGACATATCGTAGGGTGTCTTGAAGGTATTCTAGCAAACAAAGTCTCATGCAGAAAAATTATCTACAGGGGCCTATATACACTTGCCAAGCTTCCCAACTAGACATTTTCACAAAAAGTTTCCTAAAATGCAACTACATGCCATGATGCAACTAATATATATACAATCTAATGCATATGCTACTATCACTAGTATGCCATATAATCTAAATGCAACTCCTAAAATCACATTGGTTTGTACCGCATCAAACAAAAAGAAGCCACATTGTCATTAACATATAAGAGGAAAAAGGAGATTTGGAAAGATCATACCATGCGGTCTTCATATTCCTCATACCTTGAATGTGGCGTAGTCGGTCCCAAGTGATAGGAGTGAACACAAACAAATACATATAAAATATACATTTCTACACTACAAAGGGACGAACATGTTTTTGGATTTTTAAAATTTTTATCCTTTTTGAATTTTTGAGTTAGATAGTGTTAGAATTCCCCATATCCACACTTAGAATGGACAAAACAATAGTGAATTGTGCAGATGCAATAAAATGAATGATGCATGATTCTACACTAGATGCAAACTATATGTGAGAAATTTACATGTGATAGATATATACAAGTGATGCAATCTAAACTATACTACATGATGCAT
Organism: Silene latifolia; assembly: GCF_048544455.1. NCBI lineage: Eukaryota > Viridiplantae > Streptophyta > Magnoliopsida > Caryophyllales > Caryophyllaceae > Silene > Silene latifolia. The sequence goes on from NC_133534.1 coordinate 224,117,699, forward strand.
GCAGTCTATTGTTCAGAGAGCTAATTTATATTAACTCGCATTCCTTATGAGTGAACTTCCCCAAACCGGACAAAACACTATTTCTAGTGCAAAAAGGAGAAAGTTCATTCACAAGACATGAAATGCAATGCATGAATGAAGATTGTCATTTTAGATTCTTTGTAGTGGGAGCAAAAAGATAGGCACCTCAATGTTGGTAAGGTGTGAGTCCTTTGAATGGTGCTACGACTCAAAAACTCAAAACTACCAAAGAGCCCGAAATGACTCTTAAAGTGATGCAAGTTAAATGTTCTACAAGTTATAGAAACATGAGACAAAAACAAAGCGAAAAGAGGGGTAGGAGACTCACAATGGAATAGGTCAATACTAGTATAAGTGATCCACCCCGCATTGTGATGCCCTCCTTCAAGCTTTGTCAACCATCAATTTTCACTCATCGTGACATCATCTTCATCTACCTCCATGGAACCGGAGGTTTTACCATCATCTTCTTCACTAGAACTTGAACTTTGATCTTCTTCCTCATCATCTTGGCAAGACCCACTACCCCCCCCCCCCCCCCGCTCTCATCATCAACTTCGTCCTCTATCCTTGTTTCCCGATCATCCTTTTCTTCATATTGAGAAGCATTACGAAAGAACACTTTCCTATCCACCCAATTTGGTAAAGAAGTCGAAGGATCAAGGAGTACTTGCCTAGCAAGATGTTAGAGGGGTGTATATTGGGCGTAGTGGGCATTAACCCAATCATTCTATGCTTCCTTATGAATATGTTGCCTTAATTGTGTCAAGTAGTCATTTCCCGCCGTAATATTACTCGATTTGAACTCGTGGTAGGAAAAGGGATATGGTGGTGTAACAATGGAGGAGTAGGGCTCTTCTCTTGGATTTTGTTGTTGCTTGATGATGGTCTCAGCTCTCTTGGAAACAAGAATAAGGTAGTTGGTTTGGTGGGTGGAGATGCGACAAATCTTGCTTGGTAAGACAATGGAATTGTCATTCTTGATAAGCCACTCATAAGTATGGTCTAAGGTATCATGCTCGACCCATTGAAATTTTGTGGATCAAATTACTCATATCAAGAAGGTGGTTTCCTTTAACCGCTTTGTAAGTGTTGTCTTTGTTGAACTCCAGGTTAAATTGTCTTGCCAATCTTGTCACCAAGCCTCCATTAACAATGAAAGCCGCGCCATCTTTACCATTCTCAATATCCAACCATCTCTTGATCAATAGTTGAATAACATTGTACTCACTTTGGGGCTTCCCACCAACATTCAAAAAGACTCTTGGTAAACAAAGTCTAATTCTGTCAAGTGATTGGCTTCTTTTCTAGCAATCAAAGTGTTAGCTACGAACTTGTGCTAATAGCTTATACACGGATGATGAATGTACAAGGCATGGCACTCCTTGAAAGTGGTGAACTCACGACCGGAGATAGCTTGCCAAAGTGGTTCGGCATCAAATTCCAATGGTTTCTTGCTAAATCAGTCATGGTTCTTAAGCCCAAACACTTTACCAAAATCACTCTTATGCATTGTTCTAGTCTTGTTTTCGAGACGGAATTCTACATATTCTCGACTCTCAATTTTGTACTCCCCCAAGGAACTAATGAATTCCAATGTCAAAGAGGGGTATGTCAATTCATTCATTTCAAAGAGGGTTGATAACCTCATAGACTCGAAGAATGCCTTTGTTTGCTCTACACCAAATTTACCCAAAGCATCTTGACATACAGTTTTAGTAGCTAGACTCTTTTTCTTGGGTAGGGATTCGAATGCAAGCCTATGCTTATTGGATATGAAAGTTACCTCCGGATAATTCTTTAATTGTTCCACCTCCAGGATAGAAGTAGTAGCTTCCTCGATAGCATTGACAGTTGACGGTGCTTGCTCCCTTTGTTGAACCAAGACCAATGCCTTTGAAGCAAGAGCTTGTTGTCTCTTGGATAAGAGTGGTGTTTTTGTTGCCTCCTTTTGTCCTTTCCATAGCTATTCTCCTTTCAAATTTGTATCAACAAACTAAGGTTTTGCTTGAATGATCCTTTCTTCTTCAAGTTTCAATTGAATACCCAATCAATTTGAGGATTTTCGGATTTTCACCCAACCCTGGAGAAATTGATTGATTTTGTGGAGAAATTGTTGTTTGAATGGTCTTACTGTTGACAAAGGAGTGATTTGTTTTTTTTAGCAAGTTTGGACTTGATTGTGGTGAATTTGGATGAGAGATTGTTGTTTTTGGATGAGGGGATTGAAGGTTGAAGTGAAGGAAAATATTGTTTTTGTGTTTGAATGAAATGAAACAAAATGAAGAAGAGGGTTTGGTCCCGTGTTTTGGTGATGTACCAGGTAAGGACGGGCGGATTTGGGTGGAGCCGGGCGGATTTTCATCCATTAAAAAATCAACAATTTTCTTGGCTTTGGAGACGGGCGTCTTGAAGGCAAGTCGGGCGGATTGTTGCTTGGCTCGCTCGACTTGTGTTTGAGACAGTCAGATTATTGTCCAGTACAAAATTTAACATTTGAGAGCTCCTTCAAGACCCATGACTTGAGCTGAGGTCGAGCAACTTGAGAAGTGGGTCGCTCGGGCTGAAGTCGGCTCGGGCAGATTTCCTTCCAGAGTAAAACTTCACTTTGTGCCCCTTTCCCAGTCACCACGAGCTCAGGTCTGCTCATGGGGATATTCGTCCCGCAACAATTCTTCTTATTTTCTTCGTCATTTCTTCTTGGGTAGCATTACAAAGACTTGATTAGCCTAGGTATGTGCTTCCCCACACTTGATCAACGAACACTACACATTTGAATCACATTAAAATCCCTCCCTCACTTGCTCTCATGTTACACAAATTCGTCAAACAAAGCATGTGAAATGCAATGCAAAATTTGAGCAATGTACAAGTTAAATGAAATGCAAGTTAAGAGGTTACAATATTTACAAATGGTGGTTTAGTGAGGACTCCACCAAACTCTCCTTTTTTGAGAGGTGTCAAGGGGACAAAGCCAAGGCGTTGTTGATGTTGCTCAACACCTTGTAGAAGTAGTCAAAGGCTTGTTCATTTTCATGATAAAGGTCTTGCATAGACCCTTGAATATTGTTGTCTTCATTTTTGTAATTTGAGTCAAAGTGGTGACAAGGATCCATCAAGCCTTGATCTAGAGTCATAGCATTCGTAATATAGGGATTAACCAATCCCCCAAATTCATTGTCCCATAGACCATACACTTTATTTTCTTTCTCCCCTATATTGGGTCGATCATGAGTTGATACGAGCAACTCTCCTTATTTGTTATCATGGCCAATGAGGCTTCCATCTATACTTGTCAGTGGTGTGCTTTGCAAGCTCTCATTCTTGTTGTGAAAAATTCCATGCTCTCGAATAGAGCCATTTCAACATCATCAATATCTTTCTTCCAATTGGGCGGTGTATCATTGACCTTCTCTTTTAGATTTCTATCTTTCCCTTATTCTTTGAATGGAGATTCCATCTTCTTCTTGTCACCCTCCCGAGTATAGTGATCAACCGTAAAGCATGGCTCAAACAAGTTGGGAGCTCTCATAGTCTTATCAAGGTTGAAAGTGATTGTTTCATCACCTACTTCAAGGGTGATCTCTCCATGTTTCACATCGATCATCACTCTGGCGGTGTGTAGGAATGGTCTTTCTAGAATGATTGGAATGTTGGAATATTCCTCCATATCAACAATGACAAAGTCCACCGGTATGAAAAACTTTCCAACTCTCACGGGTACATCTTCTCATACCCCTAGTGGTTTTTTGTTAAATGATCTGCCATTTGTAAAGTCATGTTGGTGCACTTGAGCTCTCCCACTCCTAGTCTTTCACATACCGAATATGGCATGACACTCACACTTGCACCTAGATCGTATAGTGCCTTGTCGATTGTGGTATCACCAATGGTACATGGAATGGAGAAACTTCTCGGATCTTTGAGCTTTGGAGGGGAATTCCCTTTTAGAATTGCACTACTTATCTTTGTGAAGGCAATGATTTCCAACTCCCTTATGGACTTCTTCTTGGTAAGGATATCTTTCATGTACTTTGCATAGGTAGGAACATGGTGCATTAGCTCCGTGAATGGTATAGAAACCTCTAAGTTCTTCACAATCTCCATGAAATTTCCAAGTTCCTCATCAAACTTGGGCTTAGCTTGGCGACTTGGGAATGGAAGTCTAATCACAATAGGCTCTTTCTCAATTTCTTTAGCATTCTGTTCATTTCTCTTCTTTGATGAGTCATTGGTAGTTGTCTCTACCACCTTAGGATTTCTCCTTAGTGGTTCAATCACATCACTTTGCTTGTCATTCTGCTCAACAATACCTTCTTCAATTGGTATCTTTGGTCCCTTATATTTTGTCTTTGCTCCTCAAGTGGATAGCATTAATGGTCTCATGTCTTGTGGGAGGATTACCTTGAGGAGGTAATTATCCCTTTTGTCTTTGGGAGCTAGAAGAGGCCAATTAATACAATTGAGTCTCCAACATTTTGGTGTGAGCAAGGATATTGTTGATGGTAGTGTCTTTGGCTTGGTTATCCCTTTGCATTTGAGCAAAGAAATCTTGTTGGCTCTTTTGCATTTGGAGGACCGCTTTTTGAACATCAAAAGCTTGGTCATTGGGTTGATTGTAGTATGGTATTTGAGTAGGATTTCTCATTGGAGGTGGTGTGTATGTGGGTTGAGCATTTTGGATATTTTGGCTCTTGTATGAGAGGTTTTGATGAAATTTGGTATTCTCATTGTAGTAGTTGGAATAAGGGAGGCCATTTTTGTATGCTTGGAAAGCATTTACTTGTTCATTTGTTCCCCTACATTCATGTTGATCATGTCCCAAGGTTCCACAACTCTCACACACTTCATTTGGGATTGAGGATGTCGCCTTCATAGCATTGACATGTTGTTTGGGTGATTGGTAAGCTTCATCAAGCTTGGCCATGGCCTTCTCAAACTTCAAGTCTATGGTGTCGATATGAGCACTTAGTTGAGTACCCAATTGTGTGATGGAATCCACCTCATGCTTCCCTTCATAAATTTACATGCATCTAGTAATATTTAATTTTTTTTTTTTTTTTTTTTAAAAACAAACAACAACGGTTATTGAGAAACAACCCGTTGTCTTTAGTTATAACAACGGTTTTGTATATTACAACCGTTGTTATAAATTTCCCACCAAAATTGAGTCACACTTTCCACAACGGGTTTTTATATTTAAAACCGTTGTTAATAGTTTTAACAACGGGTTCCTTAAGAAAACCAACCGTTGTTAAAACCTTTTACAACGGACGCTTTAACAACGTCCGCTTTTTTATATAACATCGGTTTTTAACCGTTGTTATAGCCTGTATCTGTAGTAGTGATTATTACTTTAATTCTTGCGTTTCTTCAACGTTTCTCATAACAAGATAGCAAAATATCTTTAAATCTTTTCTCTAAAAATCCATTGTGGATGATTGTTGCTTGGACTTAAGTTTTGTATTCCATTGTATTTTCTTAATTCTTGCTAATTAAACAATGTGAGTGGTTTCTCATTGCTCTTAATTGTTCCAATTTGATTTATTTTAAATTCACACTATTCCCCTTCAAATTTCGTCAGTTAATTGCATGTTTTGTTTAAATCATAACATTAATCATCTTTCTACATCATTTATGATGTCAAGTATAAAATTTTATATTGAATGTTGGCCCGAAAATTTTATGAATCCGGAAATATGTATTCTCGAGCCAATAATTGATTTAATGTTTGTTGCATGGTTGATTGTTTAACAAGAACTAAAGTTTGGTTGTTGTATCGGTAAAAATACCCTCTCATTTTCATCATGACAAGGCCACTCGCTATTGGGAAAAACAAAGGCACACGGATCAATGACAAGGCAGTAGGCTGCTAGACGCAAGGAAGAACAAGGGAGGATGAAACTGGACATTCAAGTAATCCGAAAGCCACGGCTGAACTAAATAGAAAACAGCCAGCAGGAACGTTGAAATGGTCAGCAAGAACATTGCGGTTATCAGCAAGAGCTTTGACAAAGTCAGCAACCATTTCCTATTTCGTAAGGAGTGGAGCATATGTAGGGAGCACGTGCAACCACCCCAAGAAAGGCTATAAAAGAGGAACAAACATCGGATTCAAGGCATTCTTCATTCCTCATTCACTTCACTCGGAGAAATATCATTCACCAACCTGCAACACACAATAATTAACACACTTAGGATCATATACACCATTCGTATCATTTGTACTTAGCCATTTGGAGTTTTTATGCTGTTCCAGCTAGGTTTATCCATGAATACTATTATTACTAGTGGATCATTGGCGGGATACCATTCCCCCACGGTTTTTCCCACATTTTGGGTTTCCCGCGTCACCATTTTGCTTGTGTCATTTGTCTCTCTTTCTTTTTGGTTTGCTTTTCTCTCGTACTAGTTGTTTACTTCCGTTCTCATTATGTTCTTACTACTGATGTACTTAAGTCTTTAATATCGTATTTTAATTTGAATAGCCGCATTGACTCACAAATCTTTAGTCGGTAAAATCTTACCAAAACAATTTGGCGCCCACCGTGGGGCATTGTGGTTAAATCTTGGTTAAAATACCTCTTTTCGAAATATCCTAACATCTTTATAGTTGGTCATGTCAGGATTCAATCAGCACACATCAGGTCCGACGAGTACATCAGTGCGAACTCAAGTAGTAGGGGCGACGCTAGCAACCTCCGATGTTCCAACAACGGCGGTCCCTACCACCAGAGTGACTGAAGGCCAGGCTCAGCCTCAAGTATCAGCAAAGCCTCCTTACTCCCCAAAAATCACAGATCTGGGAGCAGGGAAGGCTGGAAAATCACCAGTTATTAATCCTATGCCAAAGCCTAATAAGGATGGGTGTCCGCAGCGCCCAGGATCACCAAGACACCTGATAGGAGCCCGTCTCCCAGGAGCATCACAACCGGATCCTAAGACAACAATTGCTCCAAGGGATGAGATCCTTGCAGCAGGCGGTGATGGGGTTACAAAGGAACAACCCATCCTTGCAGGAAAAGATAGATACAGTGTCACCCCTGGGAATGCCCCAGCAGATGGCAAGGTCAACACTCGACCAGGGGAATGCCAAGGAGTACTCAGGGAGGCTAATGCCACAAAATATAGTAACCAGACTCGATATGGATATGCTGCCACCAGGGGTAACCACACCACCTGAGCGAGTGTATCCGGCGAGAACGGAGGCCACCCGGCGATTCAACCACCGGGGGTCCTACCACCACCAAGGATGCCGCAAACGTACCCTATGGTACTCAATCCTGTAGGATTAGGAGCACTGACTCCAGATCCCATACCAAAAACCAGCAGTACGCCAGTGGTACCAGGGAGTAATCCAGGGGAACGTCAGAAAAACGACATCTCCGGGATGTGATCCTATATGCCATATACTCCGGACGATCGATTCGGGCCTATTGTGAACTCAGCACCATTACCTGGAAGTTACATGGTACCCCCTTACATGTCAGGAGGAACACCAAATCCATATGGGATCTACTCAGTATCCCACAACCAGAGTATGGGGATAAGAAGCCATGTACAATAACAGTTGCAGGATATTAGGTCTTTACTCGGCAAGGTTCCAGGGTTACCACGTCCCATGAAGGTAGCAACCTCGGAGTGCTATGCGGACTCCCCCTTCGTGGATAGCATTGCCCTTGTCAGCATGCCGAAGGGATTCACCACACCAACAATGACATTGTATGACGGAACGGAGGATCCGCTGGAGCACATCAACCAGTACAAACAGAAAATGATGGTGGTTGCAGCAACAGGGCCTGAAAAGGAGGCATGCATGTGCAAAGGATTAGGTTCCACCTTGTCAGGAGCTGCACTCCAATGGTTCATTAACCTTCCCAACAAGTCTATTTCCAGCTTCGAGGGGTTAGTGAATGATTTCAATCAACAGTTCGCAAGTAGCCGCAAGCCATAAAAATTATCCAGTGATCTATACCGGATCGTCCAGAGGTTCGAGGAGTCCACCAGGGATTATCTTGCCACATTCAATGTGGAAAAAATATCTATCCCTAGGTGCGACACTACAACAGCAGTCAATGCCTTCAGAAGGGGACTGCATCGCGACTCTGATTTGTAGAAGGATCTCACCAAGCACCCATGTGCCACTTTTGAGGAAGTCAAACAAATGACAAAGGCTACTTATCGCCTAGAGGAGGATGAGGATAGAAGGGACCTGTACAAAACATAGTCGTCCAGCAGAAAAATCACAACTGAGAAGAAGAACGAAAGAGCCAAACCCTACAGCAAGAACAGAGTGAACAAAGTCTCAGGAGAAACAGAGAGCACTGAGGCTCCATCTTAGCTCAGCGAGTATGGGTTCACCACTGGACTTGCTTGGGGTATTGAAGGCAATCACGGAACTAAGGCAGAGGGCCAGGTGGCCCAAGAAGCCTACCTCCATGGAGAACGACAGAAGAGATGCCAGCAAAAGGTGTGAATACCACAATGATATTGTCCACAATACAGAAGATTGTGTAGTACTACGAAAGGAAGTGAAGCACCTTACAAAGATCTTGGATGCTTGGATCACCCGCTCCCCAAGGGAGCGAAACAGAAAGGTCAATACTGCTAACCAGGCCCAACCATCCCCACCTCCACCTTACTCAAAGGTCGTGAGCGTCATCACAGGAGGGTCGGAGATATGTGGTCTCACTTATTCAGCAGCAAAGCGCCATGTAACTGAGACTAAAGAAGATAAACCAGAGTTCTCCCTTAGGGTTGGGAGACAGGATCTACCATCAATCTCATACGACGAGGCAGACATACCCGATGAGGCAGAACACCACCATGACGCCTTGATCATTAGCCTTTCTATAGGGAATTACCTTGTTAAAAAGATATTGGTAGATACAGGAATCTCCGTGAATCTAATAATGCCGGAAACCTTGAAGAATATGGGGTTTAGCGAGAAAGACCTGGTGAAGAAGGCAGTACCCTTGGTAGGTTTCAGCGGATAAACCAAACAGTCCCTTAGAGAAATAATGGTACCTACGTTTGCAGGGGGTATAAACAAACAGGTACGGTACGGTACTTGGTCATTGATGGTCCGTCAACTTATAACGTGATACTTGGCAGGCCTTGGATCCATGAAATGAAAGCGGTACCATCAACGTACCATCAGAGCCTGAAGTTCCCTACACCCTGGGGGTACATGAGATACGGGGAGATCAAAATGAAGCTCGGGATTGCTACAAGAACGCTTTAAAACCCACTGCAGCTGGTCCTACATAGCAGTTACAGAAACTGTGTGTTTAGAGGGAGTATATCGCACCTCCCCAGGAGGAACTCGACGAAGTAATCCTGGACCTGTTTTCGTAAGAACGATCTTGATAGGAGCTGATTGTGCAGACAACATCCGTGAGCAAATAATTCAATTTCTACGTACTAACATGGATTGTTTCGCCTGGTCCCATAGCGACATGATTGGCATAGATTCAAGTGTAATTACACACCGGTTAAACGTAGACCCCAGCTTTCCTCCAGTCCAGCAGAAAAGGCGGAAATTTGCTCCTGAAAGGAACGAGGTGATAAACCAGGAGGTAGACAACCTCCTGGCAGCAGGCAAGATCAGGGAAGTTAACTACCCAGAATGGCTCTCGAATGTTGTGGTTGTACCCAAGAAGAACAACAAGTGGAGAGCATGTGTCGATTTCACAAATCTTAACAAAGCTTGCCTAAAAGACCCGTTCCCTCTGCCGCACATTGATTCCATGGTAGACGCTACAGCAGGGCAAGAGCTACTGACCTTCCTTGACGCTTGGAGTGGGTACAACCAGATAAAAATGGACCCTAAGGATCAGGAGAAAACAGCCTTCAGATCTGACAGAGGATTGTACTGCTACAATGTGATGCCCTTTGGCCTCAAGAATGACGGTTCCACCTATCAGCGCCTGGTGAACAGAATGTTCAAGGAGGAGATAGGGAGAACAATGGAAGTCTAGATTGACGATATGGTAGTCAAATTCGATAAGGTAGAACAACACATGTCCCACCTGGAAAATACCTTCTCGATCCTCAGAAAATACCATATGAAGCTGAACCCCTGAAATGTACTTTTGGAGTCTCCTCAGGGAAATTCCTGGGGTACTTGGTGACGCAAAGAGGGATAGAGGCCAACACAGAGCAAATCAAAGCAGTACTCCAGTTAGAATCTCCTCAGAAGCCAAAGAACGTACATAGGCTCACAAGACGGGTAGCAACCCTAAACTAGTTCATATCAAGGTCCTCAGACAGGTGTCGATTGTTCTATAACATCCTGAGGAAGAGCCAGAAGTTTGAATGGACGCAGGAGCAAAAAACGGCGTTTGGGGGAGCTCAGCCAGCACCTAAGCACCCTTCCTCTTCTCTACAAGCCGTAACAGCAGGAGACCCACCGTATTTGTATCTGTCAATAGAGGCTACTGTAAGCGCTATCTTGGTATGAGAGCACGAAGGTGCGAGAAACCAATATACTATATAAGCAAGTCTCGTTACTTACAGAGACCAGGTACACATCTCTATAAAAACTCGTTTTAGCACTTATTATCGCTTCGTACAAATTGCGTCCCTATTTTGAGTCGGATAGAATTTCGATCGTGACCAACTACCCCCGAGAACCATAATGAGGAAACCCGAATCGTCGGGGAGAATGGTTAAGTGGTCTGTCCACCTAAGTGGGTACGACCTGAAATTTGAACCCGAACAGACCATAAAGTCCCAAACCCTAGCCGACTTTGTGTCGACTTTAGTCCCACCATTCAAGAACAAGCCGAAAAGTGAAATATTGACCCTAAGTGAGGCTAAAGGGGAGCAGGTTTTGGAATTAAAAGTTGATGGGGGCATCCAACACAAAGGGATCAGGAGTAGGGCTAGTCTTGAAATTACCTCAGGGGGAACAGATAATACAGGCAGTACGATGCGAGTTCAAAGCAATGAATAACGAGGCTGAATACGAGGCCCTAATCTTAGGACTCCAATTAGCCTTAGAAATGCAAATCAACTACATCAAGGTGTATCGTGACTCCCAACTGATTGTTAACCACGTGAATAACGTGTACACGGCCAGTGATCCTAAAATGGTAGCCTACCTGGAAGTGGCGAAGGAGCTCAAACTCCACTTTGCGTCCTTCCACATCCAGCAGATACCAAGGGGCAGTGGGTTCTATGCCATTCATACATGTCATGAAACCTGCCATACGCCATAATGAACAACAGAACGCCAGTAAGGCTGCAACCACCCAATGGACATACGAAATACGGATCATCATGTATTGCCACACCCCGGAAGAAAATGATGATTGACGCAAGCCTTACATTAGTTGGCTACGTGATGAGGTATTACCACCGACCGTAAAGACGCTAGGAGCTTCAAAATGAAATCCTCCGCATTCGTACTTATTTATGGTATCCTATTTAGGAAGTCCTTGGCAGGACCCTATCCGAGGTGCTTGAGCATACGAAGGCACGGGCGTGTGATGTGTGATATTCACGGTGGTGATTGTGGAAATCGCACAGCGGGGGTAGGAGCCCGTCCAACAAGACACTAAGGCACGGTTACTTCGGCCTACCATGAGGAAGGACGCCATAAATTACATCGAGAAAAGCGAGGAATGCCAAAGGCACGCTCTGTCGACCACCACCAACATAACATAACATATGCATCCAATCATCTCGCCATGGCCTTTTATGAAATGGGGAATGGACATTGTGGGAAAAAAGGACGTACATGCTGGCAATGACGGAATACTTCTCTAAATGGATAGAGGCGTAAGATTTTCCTCGATCCCGGAGAAGCATGTGATATCTTTCATCAAGAGGAACATAGTCATGCAGATATGGCATCCCTTCGAAATCATATGTGCCAACAGTCACAATTCATATCCAACAGTAACGGAAGACTATCGCGCGGTGGAACATCAAGTTGTTTAAGTCCGCTCCTAGGAATCCGCAGCCCAACGGTCGGGTAAAATCCAGCAACAAGATAATCATGAACAACTGAAAAGAAGGCTAGAGGAGATATGAGCCAAGCGGGCCGATGAGCTCCCCTTCGTGCTATGGTCCGATAGAACTAACCTCAAAGTGGCAACATGTCAAACACCATTGATCCGGTATATGGGGCGAGGCGTTATTCCCTCCGAGGTCTAAATACCGACGCATCGATATGCCAATGCCACCGAAGAGAGGAACAAGATAGAAATGGCCGGCACTTGATACCATTGATGAGCCAAGAACCCGCTCAAATCGGGATGGCGACTTACAAGCGAGACAACGACCGAGTTACAACAAAAATGTACTACGAGAACGCCGCAAGTAGGGGACCTGGTACGGGGAAGGTATTCCCAAACACCAAGAGTCAGAGTGCAGGTATATTCGTCTACAACTGGGAAGGTCCCTACCGCATAGAAGGCATCATGGGTAATGGGGCATAGAAGTTGGAGACTATGGATGGGGAAGCTGTCCCTAGATCCTGGAACATCATTCACCTTAAAAAGTATTATGTCTGAGGTTCCAGGTGCAGTATCCAGAAGTTCCACCTCCAAAAGGTACATCCCAGACCCTTGAATGCTAGCATTCGCACTTAAACCTTGAAATATGAACTAACTTGCTAAAAGTGTCTTTGATTAAGCAAACTATCACCCGAAGGGGAACAACCCAGAATCCACTTGATGGAGCCGACTCACTCTCTCACAAGGTACATACGCAAAGAACTAATCATTTTATTTCGTCATCGCCCTGACTGTACCACCTGCATTGGTCTAGCAGTAACATCTCTTTTGACAGCAGGAACAACTAAGTCACCAGGCAAGGTCTTTCGTTCAGTACGCACGTGCTAAGTCCCCTTGATTCAGCAGGTACTACTAAGAAAATGACAACTTACAACGTATCTTTCAAATCCTTTGAGTCAAAACCCTTTTTCTTATTTTACTTGGTGTCAACTTCACAGGTGTCACAACGAGCAAAATGTGGAAGTAGCGTACTTAGAATTTCAAACGGCCAAAATGAAACTCTCTTTCTTTTAAGTTGTTGTAAAAATTCTGGGGGAACACACTTTGTGCTCCCTAAACTATTTTGGATTTATGAAATTGCTTCCATTTTTAATTGTATCATTGTTTTTGGATTGAATGTGGATATGGTATGTTGAATATTAAGGCAATGTCCTAGTAGCCTAACTGATGAACAGGAACTAGCAGAATGTTCCTCCTGCAGGAAGTACCCAATGTGCGCGTGGTCGAAACAGAGGGATTCGAGCATCTTGATGGACGAAAGCTCCCTGAACCATCATAGACACCTCAACAAGTACGGCCAAGCACACAAACAGAAAGAACGAAAAATTGCTAGCAAAACAATAGAAGGAACAAAACGAAATTTTCATAAACACCCCTCAGCAGGGGGAACTTGAAAAGAAAATATTTGTTGCCCCTCCTACGAGGCAAAAACAAAAGAGTACTTAAAGGTGCCCAAAACCACCAGGCACCAAGAGTTAGATTACAATGGGCCACCACACAGGGTGCCCAACAAAACATCAAGATAAAAAAAAACTAAAATTTAAATGCCTAAACTAGGCAGCAGCAGCAGAATCTGGGGCGGCATCAGCAGGAACATCCACAGGGATGTTAGGCTCCCAAAGAGCCTCTCCCCGGATGGACCTTCCCCTTCTCGGGCAACGAGCTTCGTTCTTGACCTCCTCAACTGACGTGACAGCTGGTTGTTTAGTCCTAGCACTGGTCTCTCCATCATCACCACCCAGAAAGTCATTGATGAGGCTGAAGTCCGGCTTGACTAGATATGCAACATTGAATAGCCGTTCCTCCTCAGCAAGGTCCCAGTTGGAGTGCTCACCCGCCTCAAACTCCTTGATGCATTTGATCTTTTTTCCCATGCGGAAACCAATGTAGAGTCCAAGAGCAGGTGCTTCAGTAGCTCCACCTCCTTGTGAGGCTCTTTCATGCGCACTTCTGCCACCCTCCTCTCAAAGATCCATTTTGCTTCTAGCAGTGCCTTCTCCTCGATCGCCTTCTTCTAGGCAGCCCCTTCTCTCTCTCCTAGCCGGATCTACTTCCACCATTCCCAGGTTGACGTTAAGATTGTTCACCTCCCCCATCAATCTGGCAACCTCCCTACACAGGAACAGGCCATCCTGCAAAACCTGCAAGAGGAACAGTCAGCAGCACGAACAGAATGGACTAGTGAAACATAAAGGGAATTAAAAAAGGTACCTATAGGGTGCGTCCAGGAGCCTCATCTAGTACAACAGGAAGAGGGGTATTTCCCAGAGAATGAACAGCAGCAGGGAGCAGGAACTATTCCATGTGAGGCCAGAGAGGCACCCCGCTGGAGCCATACCCCTTAGGAAGGCGGATTACAGTGGAAGTATTGGGCGGGGGTGACCTAGGAGCCACTGCAGCCAGAGGAGCAACCTCAATAGGGACAGGCGTGCTAACCGTCTCCTTTTCAGCAGGGAGCGATGACCTCTTCCTGGGAGAAGGACCGGAGGAGGCAGAAGCAACTTGCTTCCTCTTTACAGGAACACAGTTAGAACATAAGCACAAATGATCATATAGCAAGAATGAAAACCCATAAAAAATAAAGCCATACCAGACGACATCTGGAATTCGGCAGCTGGGGGTTCTTGCTGAATGGTGGAGGTGCCAACTTCCTCTTCCACCTCTTCCTCTTCCTCTCCTTCCTTATCTTCTTCTCTCTCCTCTTTCTCCTCTTGCTCTTCTTCACTAATGTCAAGAGGCACGGATGCAGATGCACCAACAGGGGAAGAAAGTACACTAGGGTAAGAACGAGTTGCAATAGGGAGAGCAAATAAACGGCTAACCACGCTATAATCTCTTGAGGGAACTGGCTGATTCAAACCTACATCAGTACACCAGTAAGAACATTAAGGTAAAAGAAAAACAACAGACGCCCAGAAGCCAAAATTACCTTTAGAGGCCCCCCATTTATCAAATAAGTACTCGTGGGTAGGGGTAAGACAATCAATCTTAACAAAAATGAATTTTGTATTCCAGCCTTCATCCCTCACTTTGAGAGGAAGGATAACGCTAGGGTTACTGCGGTCGTAGGACCTCAAGGTGATAAGCCCGACAACAAAGGGCCTGAAAGTATAGAGCAGGACGAGGTCACCCAGTCCAATCCCTAGATCGTGATCCTCAGCAAGGATATAGAGCGAGACCAGAACACGCTATGCATGAGGCGCAAGCTGGCAGATAGCCAACCTATATTAGCGCATACCCAACCGGGATTATGGGCATCCGGCGCCTCCCCAGGCTGAGGAATGTGAATCTCGACCTCCTGCCCAAGGCCAAACCTCTCTCTCACCTCCTCGAGGGGGATGTCAGCAAAGCTGGAATCGTACAGATAGTGATCTGTGAGGATCCCAGAGGATCGGAAGGGAGAGAGAGCAGCAGCAGGTGGACCCCCACGGGGAGAAGGAGGAGGAGAAGGAGAGGTGCAGCGGATAACCTTTTTTACCATGATTGCATTGTTTAGAGGCAAAATAATTAAGAGAGAGGGAAGAAAATAAGGGGTTTACCTTGTGGATAGGGCGATCTTATAAGAAGGGAGGGAGAGTAAAGGGTTTTAGGGAGAGAGGTTAATAAAGACGGGAATAAAGGAAGTGGGAGGGGGAGGGGTGTATTTATAACCGAACCGAGTTAAGGGAGGGAGTTAAAAGAAGGGAGTTAAGGGAGGGAATTAGGCTGGGGGGAATCGAGGGAAAGGAGACGTGGGGGAGGTGGGGAGTTACTGAGACTGATTGGACCTCTAACGGTCAGACTCAGAGGATAATAATGCAAGTGGACTGATGTCACGCTATGACATCACCTCTACATGCAGCGTCCATGAGGGAAGCAACTCCCAGCATCCATCGAGCAAGAATAGAACCTGGCAGTTGCTTGGGGGTAATTGTATGGGTAAAAAAACCCTCTCATTTTCATCATGACATGGCAACTCGCTATTGGTAAAAACAAAGGCACACGGATCAATGACAAGGCAGTAGGCTGCTAGACGCAAGGAAGAATAAGGGAGGATGAACCTGGACATTCAAGTAATACGAAAGCCACGGTTGAACTAAATAGCAAACAGCCAGCAGGAATGTTGAAATGGTCAGCAGGAACATTGCGGTTATCAGCAGGAGCTTTGACCAAGCCAGCAACCACTTCCTATTTCATAGGGAGTGGAGCATATGGTTGAGCATATGTAGGGAGCACGTGCAACCACTCCAAGAAAGGCTATAAAAGAGCAACAAACATCGAATTCAAGGCATTCTTCATTCCTCATTCACTTGACTCGAAGAAACATCATTCACCAACCTGCAACACTCAATAATTAACACACTTAGGATCATATACACCATTTGTATCATTTGTACTTTGCCATTTGGAGTTTTTCTATTGTTCCTCCTGATTGTTCCAGCTAGGTTTATCCTCGAATACTATTATTACTAGTGGATCATTGGCGGGATACCATTCCCCCCGCGGTTTTTCCCACATTTTGGGTTTCTCGCGTCATCATTTTGCTTGTGTCATTTGTCTCTCTTTCTTTTTCGTTTGCTTTTCTCTCGTACTAGTTGTTTACTTTCATTCTCGTTATGTTCTTACTACTGATATGCTTAAGTCTTTAATATCATATTTGAATTGGAATAGCCGCATTGACTCACAAATCTTTAGTCGGCAAAATATTACCGAAACAGTTGTCATTGCTAACTCTTGTCATATGTTTGAAATCTTGTCTTGAAAATTTTGTTCCGAAAAATTTGAAACATTAACATTCATGGTTAAGTTTTGATTTTCTCTGTTGGTAACGGCATGTATTATTGTGAATCAAAATTTCACCTTAAAATGTTGTCCACGTCTTTTGAAGTTTCATTGTAAAATGAATGATTTTGATATTTGCACTCGAGACTTTATCCAATTGTTTCTTGGTATTTAGTGCTTATGGACGTTGTGTTGTGTTGTAATAAACTAGCAATTTTGCCATAAAAAATGTTTCAAGATTTGGCATTTCTGTTAGTTTTACGGACGAATTCGATTTTTATACTCCATTTATTTTTGTCTAACTATGTCATAAAGATTCAAATGTTGTTTAATAATGCTATGGATGGTCTTAGATCGAGAATATCACCTTAAAATTTTGCCCAACATTTTTTTTATATACATACCATGGTATATAAGATTAAGTTTTGAATTTGGTATTTGAGACGTAGTTTCATTGTTTCGTAGTGTTGGAATGT
Organism: Silene latifolia; assembly: GCF_048544455.1. Taxonomy (NCBI): domain Eukaryota; kingdom Viridiplantae; phylum Streptophyta; class Magnoliopsida; order Caryophyllales; family Caryophyllaceae; genus Silene; species Silene latifolia. The sequence goes on from NC_133534.1 coordinate 224,134,980, forward strand.
TTGTTAATAATGTGTTGTTTTGCTTCTATATGGATGGGTCGTATAGTTTTGAAGAGTAAAGACGTGTAGATAAATTGTTGAGTGATAGCTTTGATGAGGCTAGTTGGGCAAATGTTAATAATTTGTGATGAATGGTGCTGTATTTGAGGGCTATGAGTGTGCAAGATGTGTGTTTTTGGGATTAATGTAAGTTTCATTTGAGTTCGATTTAAATCTTGTAAGTAGGTAGGTGTATGATTCATGTTTGGAAAGTAGGAGTAGTAGGAAGTGACTTTAGCTTGCGTAAGGTGTTTTGGAATTGAGTAAGATAATTGTATGAGGTGATTGTGGATAACGAGTGATGAGTGATCTAAGGTGAGTATTTGTTGAGTGTTTGAACTTATGGATACTGAATGGGGTTTGGGTTGTATATTAAGGAATATTATTGTTGAACATGACTTGAAAATTTTAGTGGAAGAGTGAGAAAGTAATTGAGGTACCTAAGCGTTAAATAGGATGATAACTTGGGTCGTTAATAGTTGTAGGAATGTGTAAATGGAATTTCAGGATTGATGAGAATTGAAATATGGCACAAGAATTTATGAAATAAGAATATAAGGGAGTACTAGGTGGAACTTGGAGGTGATCAATGAGACTGGACGGTGAGAGATGTCTAGTAAAAGTCGTAGTAAGAAATTAATGGTGAAACTAGTAGAAAGTTATTGTACATGCATGATATGGTAATTGATGGTTATATTATTATACCAACGTCGGTTCTTCGGGGAGCATTACTTTGTGAAATAAAAGACGAGGTTGTCCGTTGAGAGTCGGTTTTCGGGAAATGTTATTTTGCGAGAAAGAGTTGTAGATGTAGCACTACCAAATTGGTCACCATGGTTATGAATTTAGAATGCGATATGTGATACATGTGGGCCAATTGTGTGGTTAGGATATTTTGATCACTTGTATTATATCGTATGACCGTTTGATTTAAGTAGGTGAGTATAAGTGTGAAAATAGTTATGTGAGACTTTGACCCTATGAGTGGCGGTTTAGATGTTTGTAAAATTGCCTCCCAATCGTCAAGTAAAGCGCCGTGGTATACATCGTGAGCTTGTTATAGTATTTTGTTGAGTTAAAATGTTATTATTGTCTTAGGTGGTATTAATACGATGTCTATGATATTGCGTAGATGCGGTGAGTGTTAATATGATTAGGGTGTTTGACACTATTGTGCGTTTATTGGTGACGGTAGCGTGATGCCATCATCGGGTGTATTGGGAATGCAATGCTTAGGAAATAAATTTTGAAATATCATGTTGTATCATGTTTTGTTTTAAGTTGAGTTGAAATAATGGCAATAGGCCGTGGGTTTGCTTTAATTGGGTTATTTGATGACGTATTAGTCACCATCGGAGCCTATTCGCATTTGTGCGATGAAATAAGGAAGTTTGGAACCGAGTTGAGAATAAAGACAATCTGCCCCAGGTGACACTTTACCGAGTGCACCATGCACTCGACCGAGTGCATGGTCTGCATTAACCCTTGTTGGTTGATATTTTACCGAATATTGAGCATGTACCCTTATTTCGCGGTTTATATTAGTTGACTTGTGCTTGGATAAGCATGTTGACCTCGCATAGGTGATATGTGTGAATAGTTTACGCTGAAATTGATGATTCGACATGAATGGATTTATGACGGAAATAATGTGATAATCTTGTTTGATATATGTTATTCGACGTGATTGAATGTGTAAAAGTAAGAAGAAATATGCAAATTATGTGTTGAATAGTGATCATTTTCATGGTTGTGTATTGTGGTCTTCCGTATGAGTTAAAGTGTTGATGATGGATGTGAAAGGATATGGAAACACATGTGTGATCATGTGGTGGATTGGACGCGGTACATGCGTGGCATGGTGTGTGGAAATGGAAGTGTTGTTTATGGTTGAGTCACATTATGAGTAATTTTTGCATTAATTGATTGTTTCTTAGAGTCCGCATATTGGTGATTGATGTGTATACGTCTGAATGTAAGATAAATAAAGTGATATAGATACGTAATAATAATCGAGTTATACCCCGTGATAGATATGTATTCATAACCAACATGAATGGGAGTTAGTTATGGGATTATAGAGTGGGAACAGTGGGTTTGACCTGACACTTGACCTTTGGGAGACTTGTAGATGGGGGATTAGATCAATGGAATTATAACTACATACGGTTTTATTATGGAATTACAATGAGTAAGGGAGAGTGTTGAACCTGGAACATAGCCATTTGTGGAGTTTGGTAATAAATGTATGAGAACACTTTATAAGGGTTGATAGTTGAACTTCGGGACGATGTTCTCTTTTAGGGAGAGTGAATGTAACAATTTGGAAATTAAGGAAAGAGAAAGTACGGAATGTGAGAAAGTAATGAGAGTGGAACAAAGAACCTTGACGTGAGAGTGATAATTATAAATAACGTATATGGTTGATAAGCATGTAAGGCGAGAGAGAGTGCATGAGAGTAGAGAGTAGAGAGTGGGGCGAACTTCGGGGACGAAGTTCATTTTAAGGGGTGAAGACTATAATACCCCGTATTTTATAATTATATATTTTATATTGTTTCTACAAATTATGTATGAGACGAAATAATAAAATAATAATAAAAATTATTATAAGTGGTAATGATAATAATAATAATAATAATAATAATAATAATAATAATAATAATAATAATAATAATAATAATAATAATAATAATAATAATAATAATAATAATAAGTTGTAATGATAATAATAATAATAATAATACATAATCCGATACATGAATACATATACGTATACTACCTTGTATATATATATATACCCCCACCTTATCCATTCATCTTATCCATTCCATATCTCAACACAATCTCCACTCACACCACTCATCCTTATCTCATTCCCTTATCCACCACCAAAATTTTAGAGAGAAAGAGAGATTAGAAGAAAATGGAGGTTCCTCCGCCTCGAGATCGTAAGATAAAATCGACTTAAACTTGTTTATATATTATTTAATTTATACCGTTGACCCGCCTTCACTCCGACTCGCCCCTGGCCGTCTTTGACCACTCCGTTGACCACCATTGACCACCAAAAACCGAGTTTGACCAACTTGTTTTACGGGTATATGTTGTTATTGTGTGACCGTCTTAAGACGGATTTTTGACCCACCTTTTGTGATTATTTTGGACTGATGTTGGGTGGTCCTTCTCATGGGTTGAGAGAGGGGTTGTAGTGGTGGTCATGGGGGCAGAATGGGTGGTAGAAAATGGGATTGAATAGGGGCATACGGGATTGGGTGTTGTTGATGTCGACTGTGTTGTTGTCGGTCGTTATTGCTGCTGTGTGTGTCGTGGTAGGGTCTGTAGGGTCGTTGTGGGTCCACCGTGGTGAGGAGAGTCGAATGGTGGGCATGGGTGGCCGTTGGTAGCGGCATATGTGGTGTTTTGGGTGGTGTTTGTTATGTGTATGTAGTCAGTTGTGCTGCTGTTTGTTGCTATTGTTGGCTGCCGTTTTGAGGCTCATTGGTGGCTATTGGTGGGCGTGAGTGGTAGCTAAGGAGAGGGTGGTTATGGGTGGTGGTGTTGGTCATGAATGTGGCAGTTGTAGGGGATGTTTCGGGGACTGTTTTGAGGGTGTTTCGGCGGTTGTCCATCACAGTTACACAGTGTATCGTGGGGGGTGTTTGAGTGGGCGTTAGCGTGATTTGGGTAGATTTTAAGACGGGATTTAATTATTAAATAACGGGTGTGAGTGAGTCGGGTTGAACCTTGTTTAACGGGTTATGCGAGTCGGGATTTGAATTTAATTATATAATTATATAATGGTATTTGAATTAGATTAGTTAGTAACTAGGTTAGACCCCGTGCATTAAATGCATGGCTTATCAAGTTTTTTTTTTATTTCTACTAAATTACATATATAATAATGGTATTTCATTAGTTGTTCATTTTTGTCATCCTTGCATTTTGCCTTGAGAAATAAAAAGTTGAAATCGAAAATTAATTAAAAGAATTGAGTAGCATGTTGAAATGTATTTTTATAAATAATATTTTTTATAACGGAAACATAATGATTCCAATTTATAAATTTTCTCAATTTTGTGTCTCGAAAGTAATTAAAACGGTTTATAATTTTGTTTCATACATAGTACCAACCTTAGTCATTCTCGAATAAAAGAATTAGTAAAATAATTAATAAATCATAGTTTGATACAATTTTTTTATTAAAATATTTTAATTAAAAGATAATTTGATGAAAAAATTAAACTTAAAGAAAAGATAATATGATTATTTCATAACAATAATCCAGACTATTAACCGTCTTCTTGTAATAATCCGCACTTTAATTTAACTCAAATTACACCATAGTATTACCATTCTCTTCTCATATTGTACCGAGCTCATTTTTTACCGGTAAAAACCAGTCTATCATCCGGTAGATTTTTTATTATTATTTTTACAAGTGTCCTTCATCCTCCTCCATTAACACTCCCATCACCAACCAGTCAACCAGCAGTCCATCACCACTGAAGAAACCTCAACCCCGCCAACCACCACACCATAACAGCCACCGTTGCCTCCAGAATGGAACCACCTTCATCGTCAATCACCCATTTACCCATTCTTTATCTGTAATTTTTCTGCTTATGTAAAACGCTTGCCTGTAATTGGGTTTTTTTGTTAATCAATTTGTTGGAGATAAGCGGAAGATTAGGTGGCTTACATAGTCAAATGATTGGCTGTTGCGTTGAGCATTCAATATGTGTAGAGATATAAAGGATGCCCACGGACATAAACTTATCTCATAAGTGGGTTTTTTGTCAATCAATTTGCCGCATAAGTGAAAGTGTGAAGGTTACTAACAGAAAGTTGAAATTTTTTGATGATTAGATAGTCTAGGTTGTAGATTATGAGAAAACATTTAAATTTTTGAGCTTGTTTTTTGTGCAAAATGGAAGAACGCTTATGACTTTGGAGTTGGGACGATGGTTTAGAGGGTCTGAAAACGATGAGATTGCTCATGATGTAGTGTCGACGTGTCGTTATGGGGGATGTAGATGGTTGTGGTGTTGTCGGCAGGTGGATGGTGGAGGCATTGGCAGCGGTTGGATGGGGGAGGTTACTGTGTTTGTGACATGATAAGGAATTAGAGATGGGTAGGTGGATGGTTTTTGTACTTTGAGGTGATATGGTTAAATGAATTAAGGAAGGTAACTTGATAAATAGGTAGTTGGTTACCGAGTTTAATACAAGAGAACAGATGCAATAGTATGGTGTATTCTGAGTTAAATTAAAGGTCGGAGTAATATAAGAAGGAGGCTAATAGTTTGGATTATTCCTATAAAACAATCCAAGATAATAAGTTAATGAAATAAATTATAGTTACCTTACTTAGTTAATGTATACATAATTGTTATTAGCTACCTTATTTAGAAAGATGCTTTTTGGATGAAAAATTTGTGAGGATGCCTATTCATTTAGTAAATAGGGTATCCGGTTGGCTTCCAGCACCCCGACGTCTGGGGCGTGTCTCGGCACTGTTTGTGGTTGTTGGTATGTATGGGCGTGTCCCGGTACTAGTCGTTTGATAGCATGTCATTATATCATAGTCATGTTGCATATTCACACACCTGTGTCGTGTCACACTTTATTTATTGATACTCACAAGTGTTGTGTCCGCATAATTGTCACTTATTTCATGGGTGTCCTGTGTCAATCCATATGATATTTCCGATCACATGGGGAGCAGGTTAAGTACAGGTTTTACTTGTTGACGTGAACGGGATTTGGATGGTAGTCGACTTGTAATTTGTATTGCTCACATTTATTCATTTGTTTATGGTTATGTATGTGGACATAGGCCACCCCTAACGCCAAGCCAATCCGTGGACATGCGACAGTCTGAAAGCTACGCTCGGTGACGTAAAAATGCTTTTGAACGGATCGCTTTAGATCGGTCGGTTTCGTATCGGCAAGGGTTTCGAAATGATGTTAGAGATGTTCGGAGTCGCCACCAAGCAATTGTGGGATGCTTGGAAACCGTTCGAATCCACTTTATACCTAGGTCAATCAAGGCAAAAAGCGGCGTTTGACATAGGTACTAAAGATAAGGAGTCGCCATTCTTTAGCATCCTATCTCTAGAATGACTCTCGTTCGCCTTAGATAAGGTCGTCCACTATCCAGAGTTTCTGAGTAAGAGGTGAAGATAAGTATTTGGAAGCCCTTTAATCGGACACCCAATCCCGCCCGCGATAGCGGCCTCTACTGATCGATCTTGGTTGGTTAAATGCAAAAGTTGATAAAACGGGTAAATGCCTAAATGCGCATCCACAAGTTTAAACCTAACATGTGAGCTTTCTATGTCGATTTTTTATCCAAAATATCAAGTAATTGATCTCAATTTGGATTTAGTGTTGATTTGCATGCAAGAAGGAAATTAAACATCCATTTACCGAGTTAGGTTTATGGTGCATAACGTGATCCATTCGTTTTAAAAAGGCGTTTTGCAAATACAATAAACTGCGGACTTATCAATCTGGTCCGTCCTGTATTCGGGTTAACCGCAGTCAGGATCGTCGAAGACGAGTGCTGGAAAGGAAGCAGAACCTGCATCCGGCAGCCTATTGAGGCGCGAGCCTTAGGGCAATACATAAGGCCCTGTCCAGGTTTGAAAACTGTAAATCGGTTGGCCTGTTTAGGCGCGAGGTGGCAGACGACCCAAAGGGGTGTCTCCTGGTTGTTGAAAGCGTTTGTGAAATGGTTTGTAAAAGGGTATTTGAACCCGTCTTTGTTGAAAAGGTCGTTTAGTCCGCTTTGTGTCAATATGAAGAACAAGACTTGAATAATCATCATTGAGTTTATGATATTCGATGTCGGGTTCGGCTTTGCAAGCTTGACATGAATAGTTTTGAATAACATTTATTATGAACTAATTGTTTTAAGTTCATTGTTTTGTAATTAGCCAATGTTCATCATCGTAATCGGGTTTAAACCGACATGGTATGTGGAACCAAGAATGATTATGCATGTATGACTAATATGGTTGTTTTTTAAATGTAAACAAATGAATAAAAGATTTTAATATACCTTTTAAAATGTAATTAACCAAATATTATCATCGAAACACGGATTAAACGGTCATGGTATGAGGAACCAAGGGTGAACATGATTATGATTAAAAAGATTTCATCATAAAAATGATTTTAAATGGTAAAAACCGGTTGCAAAATGAAATGAAAATGGAAAGAATAAACTCAAACACGTTTGAGTTCTGATCTGGATAGGCCATTGAGGCGCGAACCACCTAGTTGTGACTAGGGGCTTCTGTTCCAGGTCAAAACTCAGTTTTGGCTCATTCGATCTATATTTTGGACTATGTTATTCATGTTTTAGCATATTAAAGTCATAAAAACAGATAAAAGAGGATTAGTTACACCCTCATACTTACATGTTAAGTTGAAGACGAGAAATCGACAGAAGTGTAAAAACTTGTTAGGTCGGAAAACTCGGTTGAAAACCGTTTTTGCAATGTAAAGAGTGTTTGTTTTGTTAAGTGATTGTGTAGTTGGTCGAAGTGGTCAGTCAAGTGATTTAATGCACAATGACGGTACCAAACAATGTGTATGGCTTGTATTTCTAATCGGTAGGTCGAAGATACGTGTCGGTTTGTGACTTAAGAAGTCGAGTCTAGAACTTTAAGGGAGAAATGAGGGGGCGGACACTCGCGTACTTGAAATGGTGGCATTTGAGGGGTATTTATAGAGGATTGAGTGGTTGTGTGCATTTTGAGCGACGTGGCCACATGGGCTACTCGAAGAGGCGCAAGCCATTTCTAGGGTCTTCGAGCTATCTTGTCACTATCACGTACTTGAAATAATAATTTGTTCTATCCTAGGTTTTGGATGTCATGATTGTAGTACTTGACCATTCAAGTATACCGGGTATACTTAACATGGAAGCTTTGTGATGTTTGTTTATTGTGTTTGACTCGGTTTGACTCGTTGTTGGAGTTGGATTGGAATTTTGAGTTAATTTTTGGTCGACTGGCCGTTTTGACTCTAGTAGTGTCATTCTGACCCCGTCATCATGCATAGACACTCCAGGTACTTTTTGAAAAGCTTTGAAAATGTTTTGTTTTCGAAATCGTTTTGAGTTTTCCGACGTATAGTTATACAAAATTGTCGATTAAACGTAGTGATTCCTAAGCATGTTGTAGTCCGATAATCATCCGGTGTTTGTTGGGGATTCAACAGATAATGGGTATCTATAGAGCCCCCACTTTGACTGAGGCTTGTACATGGCGAAAGTCAAAGTATAGCCCCAAGTCAATCGAAGATTACAACCGGGCCAATGACCTGCCGTCGGGAAGGGTGACCCCAAGGCGACTCGGGGATACGATTCAAAGACCCGTCATCGGGAACAGTTTAGAGTCTGTCGACTGTTCTGTGGGTCATTTAGAGTTCGTTAGACTACGTATAAAGGCTCGCCAACCATAAGAAGGAGTCATACCTGAGGTATCTTTGGGATATGTCCTTGAATTATTCCTTGTTTGCCAGCCATCGGGAACAGTTTAGAGTCCCATTTGTTCGTGTGGGTCATTTAGAGTTCGTTAGACTACGTACAAAGGCTCGCCAGCCGTGTTGAAGGTGCGTTTTGAGGCTTGCCAGCCAGGTTGAAGGTGCGTTTTGAGACTCTCCAACCATGTTGAAGGTGCGTATTGAGGCTCACCATCCATGTTGAAGGCGCTTTTTGAGGCTTGCCAGCCATGTTGAAGGCGCGTTTTGAGGCTCCAGCCATGTTGAAGGCGCATTTTGAGGCTCGCCAGCCATGTTGAAGGTCAAAATGATCGACTACAAAAAATAGCCGTGTTGGGCGGGCTTATTTTGAGAGGTTATTGAGTTAGTGGGCTCCGTGGGGAGATCTCTGGTATCCTGCTGGGGATTTTCGGTGTTTATATTGGATGTTTGTGGCGCCGGAGAGGTAGGATTTTTGTAGTTCGAACCTGGCTCCTGTGGACGGCGGTCTCTGTTATACTCGTTCGTAGTTTCGAATTTCGAAGAGGTAACGGTTTTTACTACCGTTGCTCGGAGTTTGTAAAAATAGCGAATGTGAAAATCCGCCAATTGCTGTTGGTTTGGGATGCTAACGGTTTTTAATTCCGTCATCCTGTGACTTGAAATTTGAGAAAATAGGTAATTAGAATTTCACAATTGTTGTTTGAAAAGGCGATGGCTTTTAATGCCGTTGTTTAAAATTGTGGAAATAACAAACTTGAATGACGATATTTCATTTTCTTGACAGGCGGCGGTTTTTAATTTCGCCGTTTGAAATTTGTGAAAATAGCGAATTTGAATTTCACTATTTTGTATTTTGTGTTTGGAAAATGACGGTTTTTAATTCCGTCGTTTGAAGTTTGTGAAAATAGCGAATTTGAATTTCACTATTTGTACTTGTTTGAAAATGAAGGTTTTTAATTCCGCTGGTTGATTAGGAAATTTGTGTGGAAATTGGAAAATTTCGCTGAACAAGCAACGAACACCCCAAAGAGGCGCAAGCCATCTTGCGATGTAAGGGGCCTCCCTTTTTTTCTGTAAAAAGACACGAGGGGGCGTTGCTCCTCATTATCTTCGTCTTCCTCGACCAAACTCGCAAAAATCCAACAAAATCGCCATTTTCGACTTCGTTCTTTGCTTGTTTTCGTGCCTCAAACATCATGTCATCTTAAGGTATGTAAATCCTCTTAATTTGTTTGTCTTTTTGTTAATTGAATTAGGGATAAACCCTAACCTTCTCGAAATTGAATTGGGCGTTTTTGTTTGTCCCATTTTCGGGTAAAATTGGTGATTGCATTAGGTTAGAAACCTGTTTAGGAGTATAGAGGTGCTTTTATTTTGCATTTTGGTCCCCACTCCCGCTCTCTAGGAACAAAAAACGCGAGTAGACGAGAGATCGTCGTATTTCGCGATGTTGTGTTTGTTTTTTTGAGTTGCGTGCCCCACTAGGTTGCATTGTAGTCGGGGAAAAACGTCTTTGCCATGTTGGACCTTCGTTGGGAAAAATTCATCAGAATTCATCCATGATCGTTGCTGAATTCTGATGAATGGGGGTCAACATCAGGGTGGCACCCTATGTCGTGGCTCTTTGTTATCGCTGAATTCCGAACATTAGGGGTTAATGTCGGGGTGTTGCACTGTGTCACAATTCCTGTTCATCATGTCGTCCAAAGTCTGCCAGACACTTTTTCCTTTTTTTGTTACGGAGTAGGAAAGAGTGATTACCGTCATGGTAACCACCTCTGCTTCCGCTGTTACTCCTTTCTTTTCCATGTTGTTCCCTTTCTTTCCTGGTTAGAAGGATAGAGAGTGCTTCGTTCGGTAGGTGGCGGATAGCCCCCAGTTCATTGTTTTAGGCCAGTGTTTGTATGATAAATACTTGTACTAGACCTTGTTTGTATGGTCAATCGTTTGTATCAAACGTGTGTTGATGTATTTTTCGTGAGGCAGTTTGTATATGTTTTTGGTTTGTAGTTTGTTTGTGTTTGGCTTTTTTTGTTTTGTTTCAGAGATGCACGGTCAACGGCTGATTCCCCATTTGTTTCGGCATATTCATGCATCGTTAGTGTAGAAAACAGGCAACAGTTAGCACAAACGCATACACGTAAACACGCAAAACCAATTGATGAAAACATAAATAACGACGATGACTCGAAGTGAAAATTGAAATCGAAAAGAAATTTTTAAAATTCCGCGACCAGCCTTCACGTTTGGATTATTCAAGTAAAATCATTTTGAAATTTCGAGAAATTAATTCGTGTTTGAATTATATTGCATCGAATTTTGCTAAAATTGATTTGCAACTCGAAAACTTAAACTCAAACCATCATGGATGAATTTCAAAAGAGATTTTGCGAGTGTGTTTTGATTTTTTCTTTGCGAGATCAAAACTCGTATTTACAAGAGTTTGTATTTTGAGAAAAATTGACTTCGTGTTATCAATCTTGATCTTTGTGGAAAATGCGAAAACGAAAAATTTTAGAAATTTTCGACTGATATGGAAGAGATCCGTTGCGGATCGGGGTGACTAGCCCTTCCCCCTTAAAAAAGGAAAGAAAATAAAATCCGTATGTTTAGAGCTGCGTTATGGAAATAGTGTCGGATTTCGTAAAACGCGAAATCAAGGAAATGTGAGTGCGAGAAAACACAAAAAATTTCCGGATAGGCCTGAAAAGGCGCGAGCCTTAAGGAGAAAAAATCTATGCGTCAGAAAAAAGCACAACTTAACTGGGACAAGTTAAGGTACGGATCCCGAGAATCAGCCCAAAGAGGCGCGAGCCCTTGGGCGATGCAAGGGAGCTTTCCCTTTTTTCATAAAAATGGCACTGATTGTTTTGTATAATACTCCCTCCTATTCTAAATAACTCTCTCTATTTCCTTTTTCATCTATTCACAATACTCTCCCTATTTCCTTATTTGGCAAACATTTATACTTATTTTAATCACCTCACCCCACAACAATACCACACAATACTCATACTTTATCTTATTTTAATCACTTTACCCCATAACAATCTTTATTTTAATCATCTTACCCCACAACAATACTTATTTTAATCACACAATACCTTCCCTCTCTCCAATCTCCTACCCAACTCCAATACTTTATCATATAATACTCCCCTCCCTTAATTCTCGTGCCCTCCATAAAAGGGGAGAGTTATGTAGAATAGGAGGGAGTATGAATGTTTGTGCTTCATTTTTTTATCATCCGAAATACGAAAAACATCTCTACGAAAAACTTTCTTCTTCTTCGACAAAATAATTCATGGATACTTTCGAAAATAGGTTGCGACATTGAATTGGTATCGGGATTTGTCGCCTCCCGAGAAGTATCAACTCGTTGTAATGGGAGTTGGTCAATTGTCTGTGCTTCGTCAAGTCAAGGTGCAATCCTCGTTTCTTGAAGTATGCTCTCGGTTTTGGGATTCGAAACATCATATTTTCATTTTCCCGAAAGGTGAAATTTGCCCTCTTACCGAAGAAGTGGGCGCCATTGGAGGGTGGCTGGGTTGTACTTCGGTGCTTCCTCCGACTCGGTTGTTTTACTAAGAGTAGTTTCATTCAATGTTGGGCTTGTCGAAGAGCCAAGTGAACTTCCTCCTTGCTCCCCATGGTGTTTACATGTTGGCTCTTATCAACATCTTCTAAAATCGGTTGGATGTGAATGTCTCGGAGGTGGATAGGAGAAGGGCTCTTTCCTTTTGTCTAGTGCATGCGTACCTCCTTGTCGATGCCTTGAAGAAGGAGGGGTCAAGATGGTGTGGTAGCATGACCCTTGTGCATGTGGTTGAGCAAATTGAGCACGGGTGGAATCCATCGTGGTTGGTGCTTGGCGACATCATCCAAGCTTTAGACAAGAAGAGTTCTTGTGGAGAAGCTCCTTCGTTTTGATCTCCAAGTGTGGCTCATGGAGAGACTAAGATATGTAGAGTCTCCGGTTGATGCTTCTTCTTACTCCTTCCGTCACCTTACTATGAGAAAGAAGTTGTATTCGGATAGTTTTGCATCCACCAAGGCCTATTGGACCTCGAAATTGGTAGAGGAGGGTGGCCCTCATATCCGTTGGGTGGTGCCGTGGTGGCACTTGAGGTCCTTCACTGGGTTGCCCACTCCGGCCGCTTGTTCTTTGATGGTGGTGGGCTTGAAGGTTGCTTCCTTCATTTATCCCGAAAGGCTTATGAGGCAAATGGGCCGCCAAAAAAAGGTCCCCGATCAAGATACTCTCGTCCAAGAGAGTGTTTTCCGGAACTCCGAGCTTGTGGAGGTGTTCAAGAGGTGGTGGGCCACTCGGCCGACTTGGGAGGTACCAAACCCCGTTGCAACGACATGGGTGACTCCCGCTTATGTCAAGTGGTCAAGTTCCGTAAAGACGAAGTTGGCGACTTGAAGTATAGGGAAGTTGGCAAGGCCAACCGTGCCTTCTTTGACAACTTTTCCGATGACGTTAGCATGGATGTAGTGAGGCCACCGAAGAGGGGGAGCTTGGGTCCGAAAGAGATGGTGGGCAGTGGGTGGGCTCGGCTTGGGCCGAGTATGGGGTCTTGCAGGAGACCGGATGTCGTTGCCGTTGTAGATCCGTTGAGGATCCGTTCCGAAGACGAAGTCCGTGCTAGGCGAGCTAGCAAGAATGACCAGGGGAAGATGTACCCCGAAGGAAAAGGCAAGGGTAGAATGGAAGAGTGAAGACATTCATTACCCGTTATACTATTATGTTGTAATAGTGTGTGTGTTTTTATTATGTTGCACTAGCTATGTATTGTGTATTTTGTGAGCTAGTATTACTATGTAAGATGTCTTAGTCGACATTCTAGCTTGGCAAGTTGTGGGCTTGCTTAGCTTTACTTGTTGTCAACTTTGTAATCCTTATTATTAATTAAACAAGAGGATTACTTCTGTTAAAAGAAGTTGTGAACGCTTGTTGTTTCTTCCATCTATTTCGTAAAGGCAACTCGGTTTGAATTATCCTAAACGTTGCACCTGTGAAAAGGGGATTCTTGTGGGAAGAGAGAAAGGCTCTTTCTCTTTTGTTTTGAGAAAAGGGAATGTCTTACCCTTCTTTTTTGAAGTTTGTATAGGTGATTGTTTTTTTTTGTGGGGATGGTTGTATCCTTCATGTGTAAGAAAGGATTGTCTACGTATCCACCTGAAGAGGTGAAATCAAACCATGCTCGTAGTTCAGGTGTTTTGTTTGAGTGCAAGTGGATATTGCCTTAGACAGATCAAAGGCTGTTTGAGACATGGCATGGTGTCGTAACTTAGACTCAATAAAACATGAAATTTTAAATCAGAACGCTTTTGATAAATTGACTTGAAAGGGAAATTGTGGTCACTAGTTGTGAAGCTAGGGAAAGGTTTGTTGGTCGCTAAGGTTCAAGGGTTTTATTTCTTGAGTTTGTTTAGGTTGGTTGGGTTTGTGAAATCCTCCCCGTCTAGGTCACTCAATCTCACAGCGCCCCCGAAAGTATTTTCTTAACCAGGTATGGCCCCGCTCAATTGGGTTTGAATTTCCCCTTCGGATAGACGGGTAACGGTGCTCGAACCGACTTGAGGACCAAGTCGCCTTCTTTGATGTTTCTGGGTTTGATTTTTTTGATGAATGCCCATTGTATATGTCGTTTGAATAGCTAGACGTTGTGCAAAGTGTTGAGTTGTCGTTCGTCTAGAAGCATGAGTTGTTCGAACCTTTGACGGGTCCATTCCACCTCAAGAACTTGGCTTTCCAGTAGAAAGCGTAGAGATGGGACTTCCAACTCCACTAGTTGTACTGCCTCTATACCGTATGCTAGATAGAAGGTCGTTGCTCCTGTTGGAGTTCGAATGAAGGTTCGATATCCCCAAAGTGGGAATGGGAGTTTGCTCAGCCAATCGCGGTAATTGTCTTGCATCTTTTTTTATGATGGTGACAGGAGTTTTGTGTGTTGCCTCTACCGTTCCGTTGGTTTGGGGACGATAGGGGGATGATCGATGTCGTTTGATTTTGTACTTGTTCAGCAAGGCTTGTGTTTCCGCCCGGAAGTGGGATCCTTGGTCGCTGATGATTTCATGGGGTACCCAATACCTACAGATGATGTTGTCCTGGATGAACTTGGCCACTTGTTTGGCGGTCAAGACTGCATAGGACTGTGCTTACACCCATTTGGTGAAGTAGTCGATTGCGACGAGGACGAAGCAATGCCCTTTGGCGCCTATCTGGTTGACTTTTCCGATGATGTCGATGCCCCAGGTCTAAAAAGGCCAGGGCGATGTCATGGTGTATAGAAGGGATGATGGTATGTGTTGTATGTTGGCGAAGATTTGGGAATGTTTGACGTAGTTTCTGCAATCGGCTACCATAGTGGTCCAATAGTAGCCTAACCGCATGACTTTTGGGGCTAGCATCATTGCGCTCATGTGAGGGCCGCATTCTCCATGATGGATCTCGCCCATGACTTCCTTGGCTTTGTGGTGATCGATGCAATGAAGAAGGATCCCTAGGGGTGTTCTTTTGTATAGTTGTTCTTGGTTTATCATGAATTGTGATGCAAGTAAACGGATGGCTCTTCGTCCTCTTGTATCAGAGTTGAAAGGGAATTCTTTTTTTGTTTTTTAGTTGAGGATGGCTTAGTACCAAGTTTCGACATGGCTTTCCTCGCCGTTGTTGATGGCACAGGTGTGAGCTGGTTCGCTCCTTCTTTCGACACGTAGGGGCATCGATGTCATGTCGTAGGCTATGTTGACGAGCGCGAAAAGTTTTCTAAGGCATCAGCAAATTGATTTTCCTCTCGTGGCAAGTGGAAGTAGTCGACTTAGTCGAAGAGTTTAGCCTCTTGATTGATCTTTGCTTAATAGGGTGCCAAGCTGTCGCTTCGGATTTTCCATGATCTGGACACTTGATTGATGATGATTGAGGAATCATCGTGGACCCTAACTTATTGATGCCAAATGTTATGGCTACTTAAAGGCCGATGAGGCATGCTTCATATTCGGCGGCATTGGTTGTGACGGCGAAGTCTAGTTTGACTGAGATCGGAAAATGTTACCCTTCTGGTGATATTAGAAGGTCTCTTACCTCGAAGCCTCTCAGGTTTGATGCACCGTCGAAGTATAAATCCCATGCATCGGTGTCGGCACAAAGGATGTCTACGTCAAGGAGTGACCGTGTGTCGGTCGTTGGATCCTCGTTGACGGGGTTTTCTGCTAGGAAATCGGCGACTGCCCTTCCCTTGATAACCTTGAGGGGTACGAATTTGAGGTCAAATTCAGATAGCATGAGTGTCCACCTGGACAACCTTCCATTTAGCACAGGCTTTTGGAAATGTATTTGACGCGGTCCATCTTGGAGTTGATGTGAACCGTGTGGCTGAGCATATATTGTCGCAGCTTCTTCTTTCACAAAACCAGGGCAAGGCATGTCTTTTGCAGTTTGGTGTATCTTGTTTCGTATTCGATGAACTTTTTGCTGATGTAGAAGATGGCTTGTTCGTCGTCGTCGACTGTTTGTGCTAGCATTGCTCCCATGGTTGTGTCGGTGACAGTCAGGTATCAAGATAAGGGAATTCCTTGCTGAGGTGGCATGAGGACGGGAGGTTTGGATAGGATTTCCTTTATCCTGTTGAAGGCCTTTTGACAATCGTCGTCCCAATCAGTGTGATCGAAGACGCGAAGCTTCTTGAAGATTGGTTCATAAATCATTGTGAGCTTGGCTATAAAGCGGCTGATGTATTGGACTTGACCGAGAAATCCCCGAATCTCCTTCTCGTTCTTAGGCCAAAGCATATGCTAGAGAGCTTTGATTTTGGTAGGATCAATTTCGATGTCTCTTTTGCTGACGAAGTATCCCAAGAGTTTTCCGGAGGTGACCCCGAATGCACACTTCTGAGGATTTAGTCTCATGTTGTATTTTCGAAGGCGATCGAAGAATTTACAAAGGCGCTGATGTGGTCGTCCCGCTCTTTTGATTTGACGATAATGTCGTCGGCATATACCTCCACTTCCTTGTGCATCATGTTGTGTAGGAGAGTGGTGTCGGTTCTTTGATAGGTTGCTCCGGCGTTGATAAGACCGAAGGGCATGACAGTGTAGCAGTATGTACCCCACTATGTAGTGAATGCAGTCTTGTGCATGTCTTCCTCAGCCATCTTGATTTGGTTTTACTCAGCATACCCGTGTATGAATGATAAAAGGGTGTGCTCTCGGCGGTATTGTCGACCAAGATGTCAACATGTAGCAGAGGGAAGTCGTCTTTTGGACTTGCTTTGTTTAGATCTCTGAAGTCGACGCAAACCCGAATTCCTCCGTCTTTCTTGGGCACGGGGACTATGTTGGACACCCAGTCAGAGTATTCGGAAAATTTGATGAATACAGCTTTGAATTGTTTGTCTACCTCTTCCTTGGTTTTTAGGGCGCATACGGTGCAACTTTTGCTTCACGGGTTTAGCTCCGGGTTTAATGGGTATCATGTGCTCCACGATCTCTCTGTCGATCCCAGGCATGTCTCTATAGGACCATGCGAATACGTCCTTTTATTCATTTAAGTGGTCGATGAACTGATGTCTTTCCGAGGGGTCAAGGGTGGTCCATATCCTAAGTTCTTGAGGTGTATTGTCGGTCCCTACGTTGATGAGTTCGGTCTCCTCAATGATGGGTATCCTATCTTCTCGTTTGTCAAGTTCTTTGGCTAGGTGAGGTTGATAGTCACTCAAGTCAAATTCCTCATATTCGTTCAGAATTGCATTGCAGTTAAATTTAGACGAGTCGTAAGCAAACTTAGTGTTCTTTAAGTCGACCTGAGCAAAAAGTTCGGATAGGACAGATATCTCATGGGCAGTTAGAGGCGACACAGTAGAGGAGGTGGCCCCTGGAAAAAGCTCCAGGTTGCTACCTTCTGCGGGAGTGGGGATGACCCTAATTCGCCCAGCCTCTGAGGCAGCCACAAGTTTATGATAAAACAGTGGAAATGGGATTTTGACCGTAACATCAGGAGTGCTAGGAGCTAAGACAGACTCTGACTCTAACTCAGACTCAGACTCCTTCTCTTCTTCACTACCCTCTTTGAACATGGGGCCTTCTCCAGTTGTGATCTTGAGAATGCGGCCTTGACGATCGGTCCATTTGATAGTCTTCCTACAGCCTTGTGTAGCTTTCTCTGGGTCAGCATCAGAGATTAAGGCAGTGGGATCAAACTTGTTGTCTTTGAGAGAGATGTTGATGATTTCCTCATAGTCGAGGTGCTTGATATTGTCTTCTCCGAAAATGAGACTCAGGGCTTGTCCGTCTAAGGCAAGGGATTAATACAGATTTGGTTGATGTAGCTTTGATGTTGTCGGGGATGAAGTAGCAGTCTTCAAAGACCTCTACGCCTGTTTGACCATTGCTGCGGGGTAGTATATTGGCTCAGGAAAGCCGTTCTAGAGCTCGGACTCTCCCTCGGGGATGAAGTAGCCATTAAGAGTCAAATGATAGGGTCGGAGGATGAATCCATGCTTTTTACGCTTCCGTACTAAGAGACCCATTTCCTGGATGTCTTCATCGGTCGGCTCATAGCCTAGCCCAAATGGGATGTTGGGGACCTTAGCCTGTTTTATGGGATGCAAGGTGCTCTTCAGTGGGTTGAGAGGTAGGCCCGGGAAATATCCTTGGCGCATCAAGATGCGGTTGACTGTGAGGTTCGAGAACAGGTCACAATCAAAGGGCGTTGATTCATCTGTTAGGGAATTCAAAGCTAGGAAGCCCCACATTTCAATATCTTCCTCTTCAATGACCTGAGATGCTATTCCCTTTTTCATGATAGCCTTGATCGGGGATGTAGGAATTGTGATTGTTTTCCCGTTGAAAGGGACCCTGATTTTATGATGATGGGTTGGGGTGTCGGCCTTGGCGGCATGAATCCAGGGGTGCCGTAGGAGCATGTTGAAAGAGGCGTTGATGCCGACCACTTGAAAATTGGCTTGTCTTTCTGGAAGTCATGTTGCAATGGTCAAGGTGATGAGCCCTGCAACTTTACGACGAGTGTCATCATAAGCGCGTACTCCCTGATTAGTCGGGACCAAGTCAGCTTCCTTGATACCCAATTTATGAGTTGTCTTGAGGGGAATGAAGTTGACCGCAGATCCGTCATCCACTAGGACCATAGGCACGTTCCTTTTCAGGCACTTTACATTGATATACATGGCCAAGTTATAATTGGCTCCGAACGGAGGGATATCTTCGTCGGAGAAGATGATCGGGTTGTTCGGGTGAGGGACACCCGGTTATGGTGCCACCACTTTTCCAGGAGATGAGGTAAAGGAACTGTCAACTTTCCCAAGGCTTGTAGCAAAGCATCGCCGATGTTCAAAAGATGTGGCAATCGTTCTTGGGATGGATATTTCGGCCTTGGCCTTTTACAGTTGCTTAAGGATCGAGTTCTCGGAAACCCTGGGTTTAGTGTCCACATCTGGGACGATTTGGTCATTCGATGTTGGAATGGCTGTTGAATTGTTTGGATTCTGGTAGGGGCGTCTGGACCGGGTAAGGTGACCGATCTATTTCGCCCGTTTGCCTTTTCCCAAAACAATGTTGACATCCTATGCGTCGTCTCTCGAGATACCATAGATTTCGGGATCGCGAGGATACCTTGGAGGGGTATTCCTAGGTGGATAATTTTTGTAGGGGATGTTTTTATGGGGGTAGTTTTTGTGGAGTTGATTATTATGGGTTTGATTACTGTGGGGTGCATGCCAGAATGGTCGCGGGAGCAATCCTTTCTGGAACTGTGACTTTTGGGTGCTTGGAGGACCCTCCCTTGGGCGTGGTGTTGGTGTTGGCGGGTTGAATACCAGCCGGTGGTAGGCCTCCTCAAGTCGGGTGATCCTTTCTGAGACACTGGTTACGGCTTCTTCAACCTGCTGGAACATAGTGAGCATGGTTGCGGCGCTGAGTACGAACATCCCGTCCGGGGTGTCCTTTTCCGAGGCGTTCACCTCATCCTCATTAGGTAGGATCAGGTTTGAGCAATCCAGGGTTGGTTCGTCATCGGAGATGGCATGGATTCCCAAGGAGTTTGTCTTGTTATTTGGTGTTGTTGGCGGAGGTAAAGGTAATTCCCCTTTCTCAATCATATTTTGAATGGCGTGCTTTAGCTTGAAGCAGGTTTCCGTGTCATGACCTTTGCCCTGGTGATATTGGCAGTAGGCGTTAGGATTCCAGAAGCAGGTTTTCTTGGCCTCGGACGGTCCGGAGTGGGCCCAATCGGCTATATTTTCCCCTGGTCCATGAGCCTTTTTAAGGCGCTGGCATAGGTTGTTCCCAAGTTGGTGAATACCCTTTGAGGACGCTCAGTTTTCTTCGTGGTTGGTTCGAGGAGGTTGAACTCATCGATTTTGTTTGTCAGACCATAGACGCGAGATCCAGTTGATGTAGATCCCTGGTAGCCTTTACATGTGGTTTTGGCTAGAACTCCCTTGCGCAGGTCATCTTCAATGCGGGTTCCGAGGATTTGTAGATCCTGGAAGGTTTTGATGTTTTGATATCTCAGCAGGTTGGCATAAATTAGACGGAGGTTGTTGAAAAACGTCTCCGCTAGAATTGACTCACTCGGCTTGCTGACCAATTGGGTGCTTACCCTCCTCCAACGGGTTAAGAATTCGGTGAACCCTTCCTTGTCATTCTTAGTCAGAACCTCAAGAGTGCGGGTGTTGGCTTGGATTTCAACGTTGTCGGCGTACTGGCGTACTATTTAGCAAATTCAACAGCGACTTCGTCCCAAGTGTTAATCCTCTTTGAGTCGAGGGAATAGTACCATTGGCGGGGAATTGGTTCCAGGGATGACGAAAAGATCCGGGTGAAAAGTTCATATTTATGTCCCTTGATGGACATGTAATCCTTAAAGGCCTGAATGTGATTGAGTGGGTCCTCCACTCCCTTCAACATGGGCACATCAGTTAAGGTAAAGTTGTCGGGCAGTTGATCCCTGACGGGTTCGAATCTTCGATTGTTCTCAAGGTGGATGTTGTTACTACGGGCTAGGAGTTGCTCTTCCAAGAGCTTGAGTTTCTTCTCAGTTTCGGTCAAAGGCGGAGTGTTGTATTCTCTGATTTCCTTGTTTTCTGGGGTGTTGATACGGGTCTCGACACGGTCTAGGGTGACCTTAAGGGCTGTGAGCAGGCTGGCTAGTTGAGTAGTTGTGAGATCTCTGTTTTCATCGTTGTTGTTGGACGAAGCTGAAGATAGGACCAAGGATCTGAGGCCAAAAATGACTCACGTTACATCTCCATCCGAAAACGGTTTTAACGACCAAACACAGACAACGCAAAAGTCATAAAGACACTTTAGACTTAACGAGACGAGGGAAACCGTGTGTGGTGCCTCGGTGCAAACTCAATTTATGGTATGACGGTGTTGACCGGACTCCAACTAGCGTTCAATGTAAGGGCATAACGCCGTTGAACGAGTCTCGAGGTGAGACGACTTATAAGTAAAGACCCATAATTACATTTGCTTTGACTCGATAGACACGAGGCAGAATTGGAATGGTGGACTAAAATTATCAAAAATAATAATTTTCAGAAAGATCATTTGTCGCTTTATGGATGGCTTTCGAAGAGTAGGGATCTTCAAAACGTTGGTCAGTTGGGGCGGCTCTGAAACAATGTGTTGTTTCCGAAGACGGCTTTTGAAACTTAAAATCGTGTGTTTTGAAAATCGAGTTTTGAAAGGTTGAAAAGGTTGTAGTCCCGAGAGCGGTGTATGGTCCTCGGGGTTTGAAAAGCCTCGAAAAAGGGTGTGTGTCATTTTCGGGTTTTGAAAGAGCCATTGTGTCGGAAAGAGATGGGTTAAAATTCGTATCTTGATACGGCGATTTTAACGGCGTAAAAAGGTGTTTTTTAAACGGTTGTAGATAACCGTGTTTAAAATCCGTCATTACGATGGCCTAAAAAGGCGTGCTTTTGAAATGGTTGTAGAAAACCGGGTTTGAAAATCGTCATTACGACGGCCTAAAAAGGTGTGCTTTTGAAATGGTTGTCGAAAACCAGGTTTGAAAATCGTCATTACGACGGCCTAAAAAGGCGTTTTTGAAATGGTTGTAGAAAATCGGATTTGAAAATCGTCATTACGACGGCCTAAAAAGACGTGCTTTTGAAATGGTTGTAGACAACCGGGTTTAAAAACGTCATTACGATGGCCTAAAAAGGCGTGCAACGGTCGGCAAAAGATCGAGGTTTAAAATAGCCATTATAACAACGCAAAAGGGGTGTTTTGAAAGGTTTGAAATGACATGGAAGGACTTATGATCACATAGCAAATAAGCACTCGTAGTTCATTATATTATGTGTAATGCTGACACGGGTTTTGGCTTAAAAGCGTGGGTTACACACCAAGCGATCAATCCCCGATTTTTGAGAGAGATACCAATCCAAACAAAATGTGTAAGGAGGGTGCCCTAGCCTCGTGCACGAAGGAAATGAAATTTCTTTGACGAAACAGAAATATGTAACGTCAATGGTATGCTTGACTCAATCGGGATTCGAAACGCGGGGATCAGAAAACTCACGCCGATTGGACGAGCCAATTGGTCGATAAAGCTTAGATTTTGGGCCCGGACAAGGAATCCCACTTATGACCGTAATATCAATTAATGCATTTCAACCAAGACCTCGTTTGAGTCTCGGTATCTAGGAATCACAAAGACACAAGTGTCCTAGTTTTCCCCAGTGGAGTCACCAGTCTGTGGGCATAGGCCACCCGCAACACTAAGCCAATCCGTGGACATGCGGCAGTCTGAAAGCCACGCCTGGTGGCCTAAAAATGCTTTCGACCAGATGGCTTTAGATCAGTCAGTTTCGTCTCGACAAGGGTTTCGAAATGATGTTAGAGATGTTCGGAGTCGCCACCAAGCAATTGTGGGATGCATGGAAATCGTTCGAATCTACTTTATACCTAGGTCACTCAAGGCAAAAAGTGGCATTTGACATAGGTACTAAAGGGAGGGTGTAATACCCGTAATTTAATAATAATTTATAAGAATAATTTATGTAATTTAAATAATTAATGGCATTTCTAATAATAATTCCAAATAAGACGTTAAATAATTAAATAATAAAGTAAGTAAGCGAGTCGGGAATTGGACTTAGAGCCAGTTGCCTTAGGCCGTGTGATGTAGATAATTGGCCTGATTATATTAGGCCTAGTATGAGTAGTGGTCGGGATTTGAAACGGGAATTTAATAATAATAATATAATAAGTGTAATAATATTATGGTATTTCCTAATAATAATCGGATTAAGGCAAAAGTTTCCTAATTAGCCTCATATATTCTCTAAACTTAGACTATAAATACCATGATATCTGAAAATAATTCACAAAGAAAGAAGAAGGAGATTTAAAAGAGGAAAGGAGTAATTAGCGATAAAAGGTAAGACCGTCTTATAATATAATGTATCGATTTTATAACTTATATAACTCGTAATTTAGACCGCCTCTAGACTAGCTAGGACCGTGACCTTGACCATGGCACACCAGGGGATGACCGGACCCACTTTGGGCCGTCGTTGATGATGTGACCATAATTAGAGCATATTTAGTCCCCGAATTAGCCTTGTTCCCATGCTTTTTAGTGCATATTTGGGTCATTTATTTTCTTTAGTTCTTTGTTTTGCATATTCTTTGAGGTTTTGTGTCCTTGGTAGGAAAGTAGTGCAAACCTTGCATTTTCATGGCAAAATGAGGCTAAATTGATTGAATTCAATGACCAAGCATCAAGGAGAGACAAGATTAGAAGGCCTTTGTACATACTATAGTAGATGGGCAATGATGAGAAAAGATCCTTGCATCCCCGAGGAAATCCTCAAGGATTTTATGAAGAAAAAGGAAGAAAAAAAGAAGGAAAGAAACTATCTGACAATCCGTGCGTCTTCCCCTGAAGACGCCCGTCCCTCACCCACAACCCGTTCGTCTTCCTCCACAAGACGCCCGGGCAAAAGCTCCAGAAGACGCCCATCCAGAAGCTGCCAAATCCGCTCGTCCCATGCTAAAGACGCCCGGATTCCCAGACAGTCCCATTTCCTCTTCTACAAGCATCAAGGAAGGATGCACATCTTTTTCTAGAGACGGAGTCTCCCTAGAGACCAGAGTCTCCCTAAGAGACCGGCGATTCCTCAACAAAGGACTTAATCGTCATTTAAGCCCTTAGTTAACCCTAATTCATGCACCTAATCTCCACTATAAATACCCCATTAGTCTAATTAGAAGAGCATGTTCTTCTTAGAAATCTTTAGAGTAGTTAAATCAATAAAATTTCTCTTTAATCTTGTAATCAACATTGAGTCAAGTTTTAATACAAGTTTTATTTCCTTAATCTTTCTCTTGTTCATCCTTTATTTTGGGTAATTGAAGATTATTTGGGTTATTGTTGGGAGATTGACAACCTTCCAATCAAGCATCAAGTACTTCTTTTATTCTTTTCTTTATTATTGGAATCATTAGTAGGTATAATTCTCTTAATCCCTTTTTAATTATTGCTAATTACTTTCATTTATTCATCATGTTTCACTTTGTTGGTATGATTGACAACCTTGCTAGCATGTTCAACATGATAATGAATGAGTAGTTTCCCTAACTAGTGTTAATGGGTAATTAGGGGAAACCAACATGGGGAATGATTCATGCGTAAATTAATATGCTTTCATAGTTTATTTGCTTGCTTGTTGTGATCTCAACTTATGCACATGTTATGTTTGATGAAATGTGAGCCTATGAATCCTTACATTTTTTACCCATCACTTATCTTTTCAATGAGACTTGTAAGACATAAACCAACTCGAGTCTCATTAGACCATGCATATTGTTGAGTAGGGAAGATTAAGTCGACTTGTAGGTGTTGTACAATCTAATCGATTCGGCTCCGGGACCCAAACTTTCTTAGGATTGTAAGATATAAACCAACTCGATCCATCACAACAATAATTGCTTGCTTATAACTTGAGAATATGTTTGTATGATCAATTCCCATGAATCACCTATGACCCCATGACACCCTAGTGCCTTTTATCAATTGTTTACATCCCTTTTAATTCATCTTGCTTGTTTACTTTCATTACTATTTAGTTTAGTGATCTTCTACTTCAAACCCCAATTGTGACACCCCTTAGACACCACTAGTTGCAATAGAAATCTCATCTCAATTCCCGTCCCTTGGGATCCGACCTTTACTTGCCTCTTTACTAATTGTAGAGTTGTTGGTGAAGTTATAAATTGTGTTTTGGTCTAGGTGCTCCTAACGACAAGTACTGAAAAACTAAACCCCATGAGAGAACACGGACCAAAAATGGCGCCGTTGCCGAGGACGGTGTTAACTTGATTTAGATTTTCTTATATTGTTATTAGTTGTGTCTTTCTTTGCCTTGGGGAAGTAAAACTCCTCAAGGTTTGTTCTAATTATTTTCGAGTTGTTTGATATTTTGCATGTCTAGAAGGTCACAAGGTGACTTGTTACCCTTTGATCACGAAATTGAAAGAACTTTGACAACCAATAGAAGACTTGCTAGGAGAACTTTGAGTGGTATTGGTGAGGTTGTAGATATTCAACCAAATACTATTGAGTTCATCAACCCTTTTGCAAAAGAAGGTGAGGAGAACCCAACACAAAATCCAACACAAAATCAACCCACAATGCCTAAGTTTTCATCACATTCCGTACCCACCGAGGAGAACCTACCCAATGGTACTCCCACACCACAACACTTAACCGGAAATTTTATTGCCAAATCCGCATTTATCCAATTAGTCGAAAGAAGCCAATTTGAGGGGATGCCTAGTGAAGACCCTCATTCTCATATGGAGACTTTTTGTGACTATTGTGATGCAATTTCTCAAACCGGTGTAACTCAAGACCAAATTCGATGGGTCTTATTTCCTTTTTCTCTAATTGGTACCGCGAAACAATGGTTGAAAGGCCTTGATAAGGCTACTCTCGGAATTGATTCTTGGAAAAAAGTTGGCTCTAGCTTTCTACAAAAAGTTCTATCCACTGAAAAAGACTAACATGCTAAGAGCTCAAATTACGGGCTTTAAGCAAAGGGATGAAGAATCTTTGTATGAAGCTTGGGAGCGATTCAAGGGAATTTGTCGCTCATGTCCTCACCATGGACTTAGCGAGTGGTTCTTGGTACAACAATTTTGGAACGGTCTTTATGAAGATTCAAGGAACATTCTCAACATGGGATCAAATGGAATGTTCACCGAAGTTGATGACAATCAAACTTGGAACAAAATTGAGGAAATGGCGGTCCATAACTCACAATATAGTAGACCTCGCAAGGCTACTAGAAGAGGAAAGCATGAAGTGGACTCCATTACTCAATTGGGTGCTCAACTTAGTGCTCACATTGATACCATCAATTTGAAGTTTCAAAAAGCTATGGCTAGACTTGAACAAGCCTCAAAATCACCAAAGCATCATGTTAATGCCATGACGGCATCTTCATCAATCCCAAGTGGGATATGTGAGAATTGTGGAACTTTGGGACATGACCAAAGTGAATGTAGGGGAACAAATGAACAAGTGAATGCTTTCCAAGCATACAAGAGTGGTACCCCTTATTCAAACTATTACAATGAAAACACCAAATTCCATCCAAATCTCTCATACAAAAGCCAAAATGTTCAAAACCCTCAACCAACATACACCCCACCTCCCATGAGAAACCAAAATCAAAGACCCTTTTACAACCAAAACCAAGGTTACCAAAATCAAACTCCATACAATCAATAAAATGACCAAGGTTTTGATGTTCAAAAAGCGGTCCTCCAAATGCAAAAGAATCAACAAGAGTTTTTCACTCAAATGCAAAAAGATAGTCAAGCAAAGGAAATCACCATCAACAACATCCTAGCTCACACCAAAATGTTGGAAATCCAATTGACTCAACTAACATCTTCAAGTCACAAAGACAAAAGGGGCAATTACCACCACAAAGTAATCCCTCAAGACATGAAACGGTTAGTGCCATTCACTTGAGGAGTGGTACAAGGAATGAAGCACCGAAGAAGCAAGTTGAGGATGAAGTTGTAGAAGCTAGTGACAAAGAAGAAATTGTGCAAAACTCCAAGGATGGAGAACCATCAAAAGAAGAAATTTCAAAGAAAAATGAAGACAAGGTCAAGGAGAAGGAGCCCATTGTGATTAGACTTCCTTTTCCGAGTCGTCAAGCCAAGCCCAAATTTGATGATCAACTTGGAAAATTTATGGAAATTGTGAAGAATTTGGAAGTCTCGATTCCTTTCACGGAATTAATCAATCACGTGCCGGCCTATGCAAACTACATGAAGGACGTCCTCACAAAGAAGAAGTCGATCCGGAAGCTTGAGACTATCGCCTTCACTAAGGTGAGTAGTGCAATACTTCAAGGGAGTTCACCTCCAAACCTCAAAGATCCGGGAAGCTTCTCAATACCGTGTACCATTGGCGACACCACGATCAACAAAGCCTTATGTGATCTAGGGGCTAGTGTGAGTGTTATGCCATACTCGGTGAGTAAAAGATTGGGGATGGGAGAGCTAAAATGCACCAATATCACACTCCAAATGGCCGATAGATCGACGAAGACACCATTAGGGATATGGGAAGATGTTCCCGTAAGAGTTGGGAAATTTTTCATCCCGGTGGACTTTGTCATTGTTGACATGGAAGAAGATTTTAACATTCCAATCATTCTAGGAAGACCTTTCTTACACACCGCGGGTGCGGTGATTGATGTGAAGCATGGAGAGCTCACTCTAGAAGTGGGAGATGAGAGCATAACTTTCAATCTTGACAAGACGATGAGAGCTACCTGTTTGCATGAACCATGTTTTATGGTTGATCATTATAGCCGGAAGGATGATAGAAAGAAGTCAGAATTCCAATGGAAGAAGAAAATTGAAGATGCTCCATTCAAAGAGCAAGTGAATTGTAACAAAGAGAGCTTGAAAAGCTCACCAAAGTCAAGCAATGAAGAGGATGGCCTCATTGGCCAAGATAAGAAAGTGGGAGAGTTGTCTCTATCAACTCAAGAGATCTTTAGTGATCAAGTAGATGAAGTTTGTGGTCTTTGGGACGATGAGTTTGAAGGGATTTTCAATCCCTATATTGGCAATGCTATCGATAAAGACCGACATGAAGCACAACAAGGGCAAAGGTCTATTGAAGATCTTTATCATGATAATGAACAAGCTTTTGACTACTTTTTCAAGGTGTTGAGCAACATCAACAACACCTTGGACATGCCTCCATGACATCTCACTAAGGATGAGAGTTTGGTGGAGTCCTCCCTAAACCACCATTTGTAAATATTTCTAACTCCCTAACTCGCATTTTAATTCTTACATTGCATTTTTGTCATTGTTGGATTTTTATGCTTTGATCAAGATAATTATCATTTTTGAGAGAAGTGAGGGAGGGACTAATGATTTAATTGATGTGTAGTGCTTTAGTTTAGTGTGGGGATAGCAATTGCCTAGGCTATTCATGCCTTAGTAGTGCCCCTACAATGAAGAACACGGGATTTGAAGAATGAAAAATGACAAGGGATATGCAAGTGCACGGATGGAACTGAATCCGGGTAAAACAGGGAGAATCCGAGCGTCTTCATGGGAATCCGCCCGTCTTCAGGCAATCCGGACGTCTTTGTCAAAATCCTCCCGTTCATCTGAGCTGAAAATTTGAAATTTTGGGACTGTTAAAGAATCTGAGCGTCCTGGTAGAGAAGACGCTCGTCTTCATAAATCCGCCCGTCTTGGAAGGAAAGACGCCGTCTTTTTGCTCGTGTAAAACAAGAATAGCTCACTGTCTCGAGAATCCGCCCGTCTTGAGAAGACGCCCTCTCGATCGATAAATCCGAGCGTCTTTTTTGAAAGACGCCCGTCTTTAGGCGAGCATCCCGAACCAAAAAAAAGGCGTAATCCGAGCGTCCGAAGGAAAGACGCCCCATCTTCCCCTGCGATTTTGAAATTTTCGGGTATTTTAAATACCCCTCCCACATTCATTTCTTCATTCACTCATTCAAATCACTACCCATAAACCCCAAAACTCAAAACCCTCATC
The DNA here is from genome assembly GCF_048544455.1 of Silene latifolia. Lineage (NCBI taxonomy): Eukaryota > Viridiplantae > Streptophyta > Magnoliopsida > Caryophyllales > Caryophyllaceae > Silene > Silene latifolia. The sequence continues at coordinate 224,163,592 of NC_133534.1, forward strand.
CTCTCCATCACCAAAACAAGATTTTCTCAACCAAATTCAACAAAATCAAATCCAAACTTCCTTTTAACAACAATTAATCACTCATCTTCCAACAAAAATCAAACCAAGCACCAAAATCTTCAACCTTTGAGTCAATTTTTGAAATTATAAAGGCAAAGCCTTTCATCTTAAAATCGATTTGGGTATACTTGGAAATTGAAGATTTTCACTCTTTTCTTGGTATAATCATCAATGGCAAGGACAAAAGGATCAACAAAGGCACCTAAGGCAAAGGCACTCTCAACAAGACAAAAATGTCTTCAAGCAAACAAAGCCTCATTGGCTATGGTGGTAGCTAGTACAAACTTGGAAGTTCAACAACAACAACCTCCCTTGGAAACAACAACATCAACAACTCCGGTAATTGCTCAATTATCAAACTATCCGGAGGTAATTTTCATTTCTAACTCCCATAGGGATACATTTGCCAAGTATGCTAGAAAATCCTTTATATCCACCAAATTCATATGTGAAGATGCCTTGAACAAATGAAAGCCTTCTTTAAAGCCATGGGGTTGGGAAAATTATTTGCTACAAGAGAATTGACATACCCCTCCCTTACCTTAGAATTCTTGAGTTATTTGAAAGTTACTAAGGTAGAGACTAGAGAAAACATCGAGTTCCGCCTTGCTAATGTGAGTAGGCGCATCACCTTTGATGAATTGGGTAAAGCATTGGGTCTTAGTGATTCACCTAGTTATTACAAGAATCCCGAAAAGTATGACCCCGCTCCTCTTTTGGAGGCAATTTCCAGGAGGAAATTTGAGAACTATCATGCTAGTCGCGCTCTATTAGTCCACCATCCGGGCATTTGAGTGTGGCACAAGGTCATCGGGAATACTATCATTGCAAGAAAAGACACTAACCACTTTACCAAGCTCGATTGTGTTCTACTTGAGTCGACCTTAAATAGTGGAAGGGAATTCACCAAGCCTTACAATTCTCTAAGGCTTTTGGTGGAAAGATAGCTCAATGTTGATTGTGGAAAGCAAGGCACCACTTTTATTGTAAATGGAGGTCTAGTCACTCTTTTGGCTAAGTACTTTGATCCTAATTTCAACAAGGATAGCAAGTATGTGGCGAAAAAAGGGGGTCATCTCATTGACATGGATGCCATGATTAACAAGTAAAAGTGGGTCACTCATAACCCTCTTGACACCAAATATGGGTGGCTCACCAATGAGGCTAGATCTTTTACTTTGCCTTCCAAGATATGCCGTTTGAGTGTCCATCAGACCAACTACCTTCTTCCCCTCTCAAAAGAACCCGAATACATCATCCGTCAACAAAGGGGTGAAATTGAAATGCCCTCCTCCTCCATTGTCACACCACCCTATCCTTTCAAGTATCAAGAGTTCAAACCCGAAGGTGTTAAAGCAAGCAAAGACTACATGACTCTACTTATGCAAGAGATGCACAAACAAGCTTTTAAGGATTGGGAAGATGCATACTTAGCCCAATATCCACCCCTCCTTCATTTAGCTAGGCAAGGACTACTTGATCCTTCATCTCCTTTGCCTAGTTGGGTGGATAGGGAAGTCTTCTTTCCAAGTGCATCTAGGGGTGAGATTCCGGGTGACGATGAGGTTATCGGTGATGAGGTTGTTGATGATAGCATTGATGAAGAGACTAATGAAGAAGAAGAAGAGGATGATGAAGGAAGTGAGCACGGAAGTGAAGAGGGAAGTGGTGCTGAGTCCACTTCTATTGAGGAAGATGATGACAATGATTATATGGTGGAAGACTAGCAAGCTTTGGAGGCTCCTACCCTCATGAGGTTTGTCTACTTCTTTCTTTGTTTTATTTATTTATCTTGATCATGGTTGGAGAGTCCTAGCAACATAGAGGACTAACACCTCAACCCCATTGAGGTGTTCTTATTTCATTGTTCCCACTTTTGAAAATCCAAAATAACAATTTAGTTTCATACATTGCATCTTGTGTGCATGAACTACCCCAACTTTAGGACATTAGAAGTAATGTCTATCTCGGTTTGGGGAAGTACATGCATACGCAACGGGAGGTAATCTAAATTACGCTCTCCGTCATAAACAAAAAAACCATGCATCATTTAGTGTAGATTAGTATAGCTTGCATTTAGTGTAGAATTCATGCATCATGCTTGCATGATTTCCCATCATTTTGGCCATTGAAGACAATGCCCATATTAGTGTGGGGATGGGGAATTCTAACTTATATTTTATTCAAAAATCCAAAAAAATCAAAAAAATTCGAAAAACCATAAAAATTTGAAAATTTGAAAAACCAAAAACAAGTTCATTTCCTTTGTAGTGTTGTCATGTATATATTGTTTTATATATTGTGTTTGTTTTATCCTTGTTCACATTGATTGACTACGCCACATCCGAGACATGAGGATATTGAAGACCGCATGGTATGATCTTTCCAATCTCCTTTTTTCTCTTTATGTTAATGACTATGTGGTTTTATTTTGATTGATGCGGTATAACAATGTGAACTTAGGACTTTCATTTAGTTTATATGTCATATTAGTTGTTAGAATCATTTGCATTAGGATGTATAAATGCTAGTTACATCATGGCATATAGTTGCATGTTAGAAAAAAATTTTGCGAAACCGTCTACTTGGGAAGTTTGACAAGTGTATATAGGCCCTAGTAGATGCTTTTTCTTCTTAAGACTTTGCTTATTAGAATACTTGTAAAACACCCTAGGATGTGTCATGCTAGTATCCTTTGACCCATGGATTAAGGCCTAGTCAAGAGTACCTTGTGGTGTGATAACTCCTTAGGTACCGTTTATTCCAAGGTGACCCTTGAAACCATGCATCCATCCATCATCCATGTTTTACCACATTTTTGTCATCAAAGGGAATGGGCACAAAAAGAAATCAATTTGAGTTCAATAAAATGAAAAGTGAAAGAAAGTTTGCAAAAATTGCATCAAATGCAAAGAGGAGCAAAAATAGAACTCCTAAAGCTTCAAATATAAGGCATCCTCACTGCATATGGGGTGACTTTGAAAATGTTCAAAAAGAAATGCAAAAAGTTGAAAGTTGTCAAGTGTTGAAATGCCAAAAATAAAAAAGAAATGGCAAAAGAATGTGTTCTCAAAATGTTATATGCCACAAGAAATTGGGGGGAAAAACAAAAACAAAGCAAACTCCCAAAGTGAAACTCAAATACTATCGATCCCTTTATCCATCGTATCCATTTTTGTGCATAGTAGAGAGGGGACGACCCTTCTTCTTCTCTAGGCAAGAGGGGGAATTCCGCGATCCTCCAGTGTTTCTAACACCATAGGGAGTCTACTCTTGACAAAAGCATTTAACGATTAAGGACAAAGGTACCCTAGCTTGACACAATTTGGAGATGATTTATTGGTATCCTTCTAGGCTTAGTAGTTTGAAGAAATTGCATCTATGAAGGAGTGTGTACCCTTGAATTACTTCCCTTGTAGATAATTTCCGCCACTTAGATGAGGAAAGTGGCTGTTCTTTTGTAGATGCATCCATTACTTGATTTTGTGTGCTTAATGTTTGGATGTGTCGCCATTTAGGCAAGACCCACCTTGCCTTGCAAGAAGGCATCCTACCTCATGGTTGTCTTGTTGTGAGTTGAAGGGCGGAGTGAGACCCGCTAATTGTCTCATATCGGATATGTTATTAGGTTAGTTTAAATAATGGTCCTAGTCTTTGTCACCTCTTTACTCGGGACGAGCAAAGGTTCGGTTTGGGGATATTTGATGTGACCATAATTAGAGCATATTTAGTCCCCGAATTAGCCTTGTTCCCATGCTTTTTAGTGCATATTTGGGTCATTTATTGTCTTTAGTTCTTTGTTTTGCATATTCTTTGAGGTTTTGTGTCCTTGGTAGGAAAGGAGTGCAAACCTTGCATTTTCATGGCAAAATGAGGCTAAATTGATTGAATTCAATGACCAAGCATCAAGGAGAGACAAGATTAGAAGGCCTTTTTACATACTATAGTAGATGGGCAATGATGAGAAAAGATCCTTGCATCCCCGAGGAAATCCTCAAGGATTTTATGAAGAAAAAGGAAGAAAAGAAGAAGGAAAGAAACTGCCTGACAATCCGTACGTCTTCCCCTCAAGACGCCCGTCCCTCACCCACAACCCGTGCGTCTTGCTCCAGAAGACGCCCGGGCAAAAGCTCCAGAAGACGCCTGTCTTTCCCTTCTGGACGCCCGTCCAGAAGCTGCCAAATCCGCCCGTCCCGTGCTAAAGACGCTCGGATTCCCAGACAGTCTCATTTCGTCTTCTACAAGCTTCAAGGAAGGATGCACATCTTTTTCTAGAGACCGGAGTCTCAATAAGAGACCGGCGATTCCTCAACAAGGGACTTAATCGTCATTTAAGCCCTTAGTTAACCCTAATTCATGCACTTAATCCCCACTATAAATACCCCATTAGTCTAATTAGAAGAGCATGTTCTTCTTAGCAATCTTTAGAGTAGTTAATATCAATAAAATCTCTCTTTAATCTTATAATCAACATTGAATCAAGTTTTAATACAAGTTTTATTTCCTTAATCTCTCTCTTGTTCATCCTTTATTTTAGGTAATTGAAGATTATTTGGGTTATTATTGGGAGATTGACAACCTTCTAATCAAGCATCAAGTACATCTTTTATTCTTTGCTTTATTATTGGAATCATTAGTAGGTATAATTCTCTTAATCCCTTTTTAATTATTGTTAATTACTTTTATTAATTCATCATGTTTCACTTTGTTGGTATGATTGACAACCTTGCTAGCATGTTCAACATGATAATGAGTGAGTAGTTTCCTTAGCTAGGATTAATGGGTAATTAGGGGAAACCAACATGGGGAATGATTCATGCTTAAATTAATATGCTTTCATAGTTTATTTGCTTGCTTGTTGTGATCTCAACTTATGCACATGTTATGTTTGATGAAATGTGAGCCTATGAATCCTTGCATTTTTTACGCATCACCTATCTTTTCAATGAGACTTGTAAGACATAAACCAACTCGAGTCTCATTAGACCATGCATATTGTTGAGTAGGGAAGATTAAGTCGACTTGTAGGTGTTGTACAATCTAATCGATTCGGCTCCGGGACCCAAACTTTCCTAGGATTGTAAGATATAAACCAACTCTATCCATCACAACAATAATTGCTTGCTTATAACTTGAGAATATGTTTGTATGATCAATTCCCATGAATCCCCTATGACCCCATGACACCCTAGTGCCTTTTATCAATTGTTTACATCCCTTTTAATTCATCTTGCTTATTTACTTTCATTACTATTTAGTTTAGTGAACTTCTACTTCAACCCCCAATTGTGACACCCCTTAGACACCACTAGTTGCAATAGAAATCTCATCTCAATTCCCGTCCCTTGGGATCCGACCTTTACTTGCCTCTTTACTAATTGTAGAGTTGTTGGTGAAGTTATAAATTGTGTTTTGGTCTAGGTGCTCCTAACGACAAGTACTGAAAAACTAAACCCCACGAGGGAACACGGACAAGTTGACCATCAGGGAGGCAGTGTTTGACCGGCGTTTTATAGTGGTGTTTGTTTGGGTAAATAATTCATGGGAATCGGTTTAGACCCTTGTTTCGCGTGACCCAGACCTGACCGGGGCTTGGGCTGAGATAAGGGGTGAGAGTCGACCATGAGGGAGGTGTCGTGGGTGGTTATTGGTGGTGTTTTGCGCGGTGGTTGCCGGAATTACGACCTAGGGCAGATTGTGTTTAAACACGATGAAACCATTTGGATACTCGTTGTCTTGACCTTGTTATGACGGGGATAGAACCGGGTGGTTGAGTCAACAATGTTGGATGTGTTTTGGCAGTTGCAAGTGGTGGTTTGTTGTGGTGGCAGTCGGAAAACGCGAAAACAAGAGAATGGTGATATAGTGGTTGTTGGTGTCGGTTTTGGTGTTGTGGGTTGTCGGGAGGGGTCGTGGCCAGTGGTGGGACAAACGTGGGTCAAGGGAGACCACGGCGGTGGCTACTGGTGGTCGTGGGGTGGTGCAAGGTGATGAGTGGCTGTGTTGAGGTGTTTGTGTCGGGTTTTTGAGGGGCTGTTTAAGGCGTGGTTTTATGGTCTGGTTAGGACGGTTCAGGGTGTCGTTAGTGGTCGTTAGGACGCGCCGTGGTGCGGGCTAGTGAATGGCAGGATTGGGTGGTGCTGACGGTGGCTAGGGGTGTCGTGGTAGGCAGATTTTGGTGAGGCATTGATCACGATTTTAAAACCTTGAATGTTGTATGGGTGTGGGGGTTGTTTCACGTGTTTTGGGGGTTTAGGTAGTTGGGTTGACTTGTTTGTTTAAGACGGGTTTATGCTTGGGTGACTAGGGATTATATTTGAGTCTAATTTCAATATCGTGGACCTTTAACAATAATAATAATTAATTAATTTGAATAATGAGGATAATTTATAAATTAGTAAATAATAATGGAGGATAATAATTAATAATTGATGGAAAATTATAATATTATGTTAGGTGAAGATTTGTGAAGAATTTATAATCGGGTTCGGTTGGTTTAATTATTTGGATTGCTTGAGCTTCATAATTGGATATTGCTTGCCAGGTAGGATAATCTACTCAACTATATCTATTTTCCTTGTTTAATACATGGATGTTATTGGAGGGATGATTGGTTTATGACTACTTGTTTAATTAAGTTAATTGAGTAATTAATGTTGTTAGTTGTTGGAGTTGTGCATATATTATACGATTATATTGTGGAATGGTTTATGATAATTGGACGGCTCCAAACATAGTCTCTGGTGGATAATGTGTATGGTTATTGGACTGCCCCAGGCTTAGTCTCTGGTGGATAACGTGTGTGAATAATTGGAAGGCCTCATGCTTAGTCTCTGGTGGATAACGTGTGTGAATGATTGGAAGGCCCCAGGCTTAGTCGCTGGTCGATAACGTGGACAGTTGATGTCGAGATATGACATGTGGACAGTTGAGATTAGAATTTGGCATATTGACAGTTGTGAGATTATTATAGATTGGTTGCTATAATGTATTTTATCCTACTCAACCACATGGTTGACCATGTATTCGTGAACACCTTTGATGAACCATAATGGAGAGCGGATTTGACAGGTACTACAGATTATCTTATTTGGGAGCATTGGGATGCGAGCTCGACTTGGACCATAGTTGTTGTCTAGATCACTTAGTTGACGTATAGAACTGTATTTATGTAATTTTCGCTGCGTAGTAAATTGTAATGTTAAGGTTTAAATTTAATCGGTTGGCAATGTATTAAAACCATTAATTCAGTTAAAGTTATTAAAGTACTTTTGGAGAGTTGGACTTTGTTATTCACGACCTCGTGAAACCAAGATGGTATCGCTCTTATGTACTTGGAAATGTCTTGCTAAAAGCTCTGAATAAATGGGGGTTTACATAGGGAGTCGTCCCTCTTTAGCATCCTATCTCTAGAATGACTCTCGTTCGCCCTGGATAAGGTCGTCCACTAACCAAAGTTTTTGAGTAACAGGTGAAGGTACGTATTGGGAAGCCCTTTAATCGGACACCCAATCCCGCCCACGGTAGCGGCCTCTACTGATCGATCTTGGTTGGTTGAATGCAAAAGTTGATAAAACGGGTAAATGCATGAATGCGCATCCACAAGTTTAAACCTAACATGTGAGCTTTTTATGTCGGTTGTTTACCCAAATATCAAGTAATTGATGTCAAGTTGGATTTAGTGTTGATTTGCATGCAAGACGGAAATTAAACATCCATTTACCGAGTTAGGTTTCTAGGGCATAACGTGATCCATTCGTCTTAGAAAGGCGTTTTGCAAATACAAAATAAAATGTGGACTTGTCAATCTGATCCGTCCTGTATTCGGGTTAATCAAAGTTGGGATCCTCCTAGACGAGTGTTGGAAAGGAAGCAGAACCTGCATCAGGCAGCCTATTGAGGCGCGAGCCTTAGGTTGATGCATAGGGCCCTGTCCTGGTTTGAAAACTGGAAATCAGTTGTCCTGTTTAGGCGTGAAGCAGCAGATGACCCAAAGGGTTGTCTCCTGGTTGTTCAAAGCGTTTGTGAAATGGTTTCTAAAAGGGTATATGAACCCGTCTTTGTTGAAAATGTCGTTTAGACCGATTTTGTGCCAATATGAAGAACGGGACTTGAATAATCATCATTGAATTGATGATATTCGATGTCAGGTTCGGTTTTTCAAGCTTGACATGAATAGTTTTGAAAAACATTTATTATGAACTAATTATGTTAAGTTCATTGTTTTGGAATTAGCCAATGTTCATCATCGTACTCGGGTTTAAACTAACATGGTATGTGGAACCAAGGATGATTATGCATGTGTTACTAATATGGTTGTTTTTAAAATGCAAACAAATGAATAAAACGTTTTAAAATACCTTTTAAAATGTAATTAACCAAATATTATCACCGAAACACGGATTAAACCGTCATGGTATGAGGAACCCAGGGTGAACATGTTTATGGTTAAAAAGATTTCATCATAAAAATGATTTAAAATGGTAAAACCAGTTGCAAAATTAAATGAAAATGGAAATAATGAACTCAAACACGTTTGAGTTCTGACATGGATAGCCCATTGAGGCGCAAGCCACCTAGTTGTCACTAGGGGCTTCTGTTCCAGGTCAAAACTTGGTTTTGGCTCATTCGATCCGTATTTTGGACCATGTTATCCATGTTTTAGCATATAAAAGTCATAAAAACAGATAAAAGAGGATTAGTTACACCCTCATACTTACATGCTAGGTTGAAAGACGAGAAATCGACGGAAGTGTAAAAACTTATTTGGTCGGAAAACTCAGTTAAAAACTGTTTTAGCAATGTAAAGAGTGTTTGTTTTATTTAGTGATTTTGTAGTTTGTCGAAGTGGTCGGTCAAGTGATTTAATGCACGATGACGGTACCAAACAATGTGTATGGCTTGTATTTCCGATCGGTAGGTTAAAGATATGTGTCGGTTTGTGACTTAAGAAGTCGAGTCTGGAATTTTAAGGGAGAAATGAAGGGCGGACACTCGCGTACTTTCAAATGGTGGCATTTGAGGGGTATTTATAGAGGCTTGAGTAGTTGTGTGGGTTTTGAGCGACGTGGCCGCATGGGCTACTCGAAGAGGCGCGAGCCATTTCGCGGGTCTTCGAGCTGTCTTGTCACTATCACGCACTTGAAATTATGATTTGTTCTATCCTAGGTTTTGGATGTCATGATTGTAGTACTTGACCATTTAAGTATACCGGGTACACTTAACATGGAAGCTTTGTAATATTTGTTTTTTTGTGTTTGGCTCGGTTTGACTCGTTGTTAGAGTCGGGATTTGAATTTTGAGTCGGTTTTTGGTCCGGGGTCAGTTTTGACTCTGATTAGTGTCATTGCGACCCCGTCGTCGTGCATAAAACACTTCAGGTACTTTTGAAAAGTTTTGAAAATGTTTTGTTTTCGAAATCGTTTTGAGTTTTCCGACGTATAGTTATACAAAATTGTCGATTAAACGCAGCGATTCCTAAGCATGTTGTAGTCCGATAATCATCGGGTGTTTATTGGAGATTCAACAGATACTGGGTATCTACAATGTAATTCCTAAACTTATCATTTATAATAAAAGTTTCTTGATTGTATCTCCGATTACCGCCCCGGGAAACTGAGATGGTAACATCTCCCAATTACCTTGGCCGGGTAAGAAGGGGGTGTTACAGATTGATTTGGTTGAGGAATGACGGAGATATGTAAGTTTTAAGATTTCAAAGAGAGGGGTTTATTGGAGGGTTTTATGGGAAACATATGAAATTAGAGAAGGTAGGGGATGAAGTGAGTTGTGAGGAAATGAGAATAAAACCTAGAACAATAGCCCAATATGACTTAGCTTGGTCCATGACCCAATCGACTCGGTTCAACTCAAATTTAGCGTAAAATCAGATTCTAAGCTCTATTTGTGAAATTTGATAGTGGTTTTTACCCATGCGTATTAAAAACATGGTTCTAATAAAATAAGGTTAACAAAATAATAAAATAATACAAAAAACTATTTAAACTAAAAATTCGCGAGTGTTACAGCCTTAATGTATTTTTGTTTCCACTTTGTATTTTAAATTTTGTACATATATATTTAATCGTATTTGGGGATTTTTTAAACGATGTCTTTCAAATTATTTATAAATTTAATCTTACGTAAGAAAAACAATTTCCTTAAAAGATAATGGTATTGGTTGATGTTTATGCACTAATCAAATTATTAAAGTGCTTGATACAAATATGAAACAAATTATATTATTTAAGTGTTTTCTTTATATGGGAACATAGCATTGCTAGTTTGTTTTCATATTTGAATGATTTAATGTCATTTCTGAATTTTAGATTTCAAACTTTTTTAATTATAAATCAATGTGAATCAAAGATCTTATCCAAATAAATCTTTATAAAAAGAAAATTATATTTCAATCTTATTTTCTAATACAAGACACGCTCCCCTAAACATTAATTTACGAAAAAGACTCAAATATAAATATGACACTCACACAAAACACATACAACATCATCTCTCAAATGCCCACTTGACTTGTTTTTACCAACAAAACATTACTCTAAACATGTCAGACCTTGCATCCAAATTTGTTATCGCACAATTTCCAGTTGAGGTGATAAGCAAAAGTAAAGATAAAAACATGATAAAAAAATACATTGTCAAATCAACTGAAGATTACGTTAGTTCCTCACTTCCATACATAGAGTTTCCCACCATTGATCTTCAACGACTCCTAGACTCGGATGAAGAATTACAAAAGTTTGATCATGCTCTTAGCTCTTTAGGAGCTTTTCAGGTTTGTTTTAACATGATTATGATTTATGGATGGATTCTTGATGTTCCTATCAATTATTCATGATTTTCTAATTATATAATAAGCTTTTGGGGTTAAAAAATATTTTGTATGGCTTTATTTTCCTTTTATCTTTGTATAGATTTTTCATTTTTCCTTTGAAGGTTCAATTATGATTAGCTAAGCTTAGTAGTGTATGAGCATGATTCTCAAAATATTTATTGCATCAAATGTGGCAATGACACCATACTATACTCTCTCTGTACGTAGGTAACTTTTTTTTTTGTCATTCATATCTATTCTCTTACATTTCACTATTTGATAAATCTTATAGAAGAAACAAAAATTTCAATTAAAAAAATGTGCGGGTTACAATATGTTAATCAATGTACTAAAATCAACATTCGTCATACTTGATAAATATATAACTGTTATTAATCCCCTTCTAGTTATTTTTTAAACAATTGTGACAAATATTGCAAATCCATAACTTTAAACAAATAAACAAGACACAACTTCGGAAAATAATATTTTCTTTTATAGAATCAAGAAATCATGAAAGTTATAGCATAAATAACACATTCTATTTGCTTTTACAAAATTTATGGAAATTTTAAAAATAGTAAACCACATTTCGTGCAATGACTAATGTTTATGTTTTCTTTATGATTTGGCAATGCAGCTTATTAATCACGGCATAGAAAGCTTTAAATTTGATCAAGTACTGAACATTAGCAAACAATTTTTTTCTCTTCCAATAGAAGAGAAACAAAAATATGCGAGATCTGTATCAATGTTAGGAGGGTGGAAACATGATAAACTGCAAGGTTGGGGAACTGACCAAATGGTTGAGACTCAAGCATTCAATTGGAATGATAGGCTGATGCTTACCATGTACCCTATTCAATTTCGTAATTTCAAGTATTGGCCCTCTGAAAGCGTACCAAATTTCAGGTAAACATTTATATAATGAGAGAACATCATATTTATTTGAGTTTTCTTTCTTTTCTTTTTTTTTTGTCAAAAACTACTTAACTTTTATCTCAATTCAAAATACACTACCTAACACTTTTTTTCGCTTTCTTTGTCACACACTACCAACTGCAGATTTTCGACAAATTTGGTCAACATTCCGGTGTAGACAAGCTGGAATTATAATTTTTGACCAAATTATTGGCGAGAACTACGAAATCTTATTTTTTTTTGAGTAATTTAAAAATTACTCCCTTTTAAAATTTAGTTTTTTTAAAATTACTTCCTTATATAACTTTTTTTTTTTCTAAAATTACTCCTTTAAAATACACTTTTATCAAAAATTACTTTCAAACTTCAATTTAAGTAACTTATTCCGTCGGTTTTTGAACTTATTTTGTTTGTGGCTTAGCCAATTTATCCTGTGAAAGTTTTAATTATGTAGAAAAATTGAGGGAGAGTTAAAAAAAAAAGAAAATAGATGAATAAGTCACTTAAGTTGGAGTTTTGAAACAGTTTTTGATATATTTTGAGTAATATAGATCTTCCGCCGGATTTGAACATGCTGTTTACATATCATTTTAGGTTTGGATCATTTCTGTTCGATTTCAGGTAAAAAACATCGGTTTATTCCGGGTTAGGTTACGGTAGGTTTTTGGATTTGGTAAGGTTTTGACAGTCTAATTCAGATCAAATTTGAGATTGCTAGAATTCTGGTCAGAACAGGAAGCGTCAGGTCACTTCGGGTTTAGGTTAATTTGGGTCAATTATTATCATATTATATAGGGATGACCGTTAGTGTGTAACAATAAACATTTGGTTCAGGTGATATTGGGCGGGTCACGCTCAGGTTCTGAGTTCGAGTATCAGGTTATCCAAGCCGGATTATTCAAACTTGGCCAATTTAGCGTGTCAGTCTAGTCTTAGTTAAGTAATTAAAAATTTAAAATGAAGACGTTATAGAAAATACGTTACATGTTAGAATTTCACGTCTCCATTTATTATCTTTTCCCGTGTGATTTATTTGACAACAAAATTGTAAAAATATCTTGGTTGGTCATTTAATATCCTATAATTGCTGTTAACCATCACTGTTTTATAAAAATTACACATACATTTAGTGTTTAGAAAAAAAATCTCATTATTATAAAGTTTTTAGAAAAATAATATCATTATTATTATTATCACGATAGTTTTGTTTATTTATTTTTCTTTTTACATTGTTTCATAAAGGCAGTTTTCTTTAATTTTTTATTTTTTATTAGGCCACTTATGGTCAGACAAAAAATTATCCTATATAATTCTAATATTTCATATAAGCAGGAAAGTGTTTGAAGAGTATGCATCGGAGACAAAAAGAATCAAAGAGGTGTTATTTAAAGCACTTTCAAAAATATTGAAGTTGCCAGAAGATAACTTGCTAAATAAGTATGCAAATGACGGAACAATGATTTCAAGAATCACTTACTATCCAGCATCTCCATACCCAGATAGAATGCTTGGGTCAAGTCCACATACAGATACAAACATGTTTACCACTGTGCTGCCAGACAATGAGGTTGAAGGTCTCCAATTTGAGAAAGATGGTCAATGGTTTAAAGTACCAATTATCCCTTATGCGCTAATTGTCAATGTTGCTGATATGTTGGAGGTAGTTCTTATTTCACCTTTTATTTGAAATTTTTTAATATGAAATATTTGTTTTTCGCGTTAAATTTTATCGATTAAAATTTTACTCTTTTTAAAACTATGCTTGTATTACTTACCTGGATGGTTTTTTTATGCATTCCAAATTTATTATTCTTTATATATCAATCCCAAAAAATAAATGTTGTTCGACTTTTCCAACAAAATTTTACACTTATTTTTGAAGATGACAAAACCATTTCTATGATAGTAATCACAACTAGCTTTATATAAGTTCAACTAAGTATTAATAAGTCGAATTTAAATCTATGATTTTTTACCCAACAACTCTTGTAGAAGTTAAAACATGTCTAAATATGAATCATCAGCATGATGTAGATAATGACAAATTGAAAGCGAGTTGAAAGCTACATTTGCATGATGCAGATAATGACAAATGGAAGAGTAAAGAGCCCAGTTCACAGGGTAGCGACAAATTCAGAGAAAGGTCGGATATCAATAGCCACTGGAATCGGTGCACCCCCAAACACTGAAATAGGGCCATTAAAGGAGTTTATTACTGAAGAGAGACCACAACTTTACCCTTATCTTAAAAACTCTGCAGATGTAACTGCCAATTATTACGCAGCAGGCAAAATATTCATGAGAGAAGTCCGAAAGTATGGACCAAATATCTTGTCTCAACAATTTGCATCATGAAATAATAAATGATGACGTCTCATATTCACAATAGCTGTCTTTTCACATTTTTATGGTGGTTTGATTGTTTGTTTTACATGTATGAGGATCTACATTAAAAGATAACTTTTATTCTTTTAAATGGTGTTTAACGTCAATGAAATTGAAAAAATTAGGTATATATGAAACAAATTACGCAAAATGAGTCCACATGATGACAATTAGATAATCTTAGCGAAATTATGTTAGAACAAACTTATTTGGAAAAATAGTATGGAATTGTTGCGTCCTAAATTAGCACTGTCCTAAGGGACGATTTCTGACAAGCCTGTGTATACGGTACAACTGCTTTCGTGCTCCATATATTTTATGAAAACATATGTAAACGAAAATAACATCATTTTTTTATAGGAAGAATTGACAGGAATAATCCTATCTTTCACTCCCTTTCCTATAATAATCCCACCTATCATTGATCTGAAAATAGTTCAACCTTTATACAATGTCTTCCTAAAACAACCGATATGAAAATTTTAACTACAATACCGGGTCAAATGCATATTAGTCACTCCCCTTTTCCTGTTTCATCATCCCCCACCTCAATTAATCCGCCATTTTGACACCTCCATCATTACCATCAAATCTCCATGCTAACGTCCGGTCAACGCCTACTAGAATCGAGCTCGGAAGACAAAAAAAGTATCCTCCATTTTAGTTTCTCTAATATGGAGTATTATATTATCACCAACAACATAACCATCGTTTGTAGTAGCATTAACACAATCACCAACAACATGGATTGTTTTATTATAAATACTTTGGTTTTTGTGTTATTAATACTTTCATTGTTCATTCAATTTAAGAAAACCCAGTTTAGATCACTAGGTATGCCGAGTAGTAATCCAATCTTATTAGAAGTATAAAATTATCCCAACATAAACAACAACACTGAATTATTTAGAACTCTTGCTCGGATTAGTGCATTTTTACCACAAATGACCCATAAACATGTATTCTTTCCTCATCTTCGGCAATGGTGTAATGGGCATTGAGTCTCGAAATCTATAGAACTTCATGTTTCTACCCTGTGATTTTGGGGGTAAAACCAAAAGTCCAATATGCTTAGCTTCATGTCATCTTCTCTCTAATTTAATCATCTTTTCTTTTAATTGTAAGTAAATATCCTCTTCAATTAAAAATTGTGAAAAATTATTATTATTTTTTAATATTCTACATGAAAGAGAGAATAAGCGGAAAAGAGGGATAAATGACGGTGGTAATGGTGGAGGGACTACAAAGGGATATATAGTGGTGTTAGTGATGGGGAGTTAAAACCAGAAAATAAAAATGACGACAGGTAAATATTAGAGGAGCATGAGGGGGATGGAGTATGACTGAATTAGGGAAAAAAAACAAACAAGAAATATAGAAGAAAAAAAATAACTGGCTTACTAGGTAACCAGTCACATGACTCATTTAAAGAAGATATGATATAAAGATGAGATTATTAGGAGAAATCAAAGGTGGGACTGTTTTCGAAAGAGAGGTAAAAGGTCAGACTGTTCATGTCAATTTTTCCTTTTTTATATGTGTAAAAGTGTTTTTATAGTGTGAGAGAAGAACCCCTAGAACAATTGCAATGGCATGTTCTTTTATTAAGGTTGTAAATAAGATCCTCTAAAAAAATTGGTCTCGTTGCAAAAAAACGATTATTCTTAAATAAAAAAACTAAGTTTGAAAAGATGAACAAGTTCTTCCAAAAAACAAGAAACTTGGTAGACATACCAAATTAATTATGGGTCTCATAAAAGAACTTTATTTAAAGTCTTTCCATTATGACAAAAAGTTGTTAATGTTTGAGATTGACAAAATATGACATGGCAAAAGAAGATCTTTATAAAAATTTCTTCTATTTCTCTTGCCCTAAGAGCTAAAAAATGCTCTAACAATCATAAAAACTGCAGCTAAGAATCAATTAAACTCACCATATAAATACCAACTAAACTACAAAACCATTAGGATTCTTTTATAAGGTTGCGTGCTTATGCAAAATAGGAAAGTGATAGCATATGCCCCTAGACAGTTGAAACGTTATGAAGTGAACTATCCGACCCATGACTTAAATCTAGGAGCAATTGTGTTCGAACTCAAGATATGGCGACACTATCTCTATGGAGTCACCATTAAGATAGTATCTGACCATAGAGTTTGAAGTATATCTTCACTAAGAATGAGGTAAACATGACATAAAGGAAGTGATTAGAGTTGATTAGCGACTACGACATGGAGATACAATACCATGAAGGAAAAACGAATGTAGTTGTCGATACTTTGAGTAGGAATTGTGCGCATTCACTTTGTGAGGCTACTTCGAGGATGAAATTGAGAGAGGAATTCGAAAATATGAGTATTGGTGCGATCAAACCTAGTGGTGAGATCAGATATTTTACACTTCAATCCGAGCTATTGATAAGTAATATTTTAGTGTTGTTTTATCCATGCTTTTATCTTATATTTGACTTGATTTTGTATGCTTTAATCGATTAATAGCTCATTTACTAGTTAATTAGAAATAATTACTTTTATTAATTATTGTGAATAATTGTAACACCCCCATTTATTTAGGAGCCTTTAGCAAGACATTCCCAATAAATAAGACTGTTACCATCTCGGTTTTCCGAGGTAAATGATACAAATTAAAACAAACCAAAGTACTTTAATAACATTAACTGAAATAACGGTTTTATTACATTGTCAACCGATTAAATTTAAACCTTTACATTACAATTCACTATGAAACGGAAATTACATAAATAAAGTTGTATAAGTCAACTAAGTGATCTAGACAGCAACTATGGTCCCAAGTCGAGCTCACGTCCAAATGCTCCCAAGTCAGCTAATCTTTAGTACCTGTCAAATCTGCTCCCCATTATGGTTCATCAAAGGTGTTCACGAATACACTGTCAACCACGAGGTTGAGTAGAATAACTAACAATAGTAGATGACAACAATAATATGAATATGCAAGATAAGACTTTATAGAACCATCCAGCCGAGTTTATCACTCGCAACACTATTCATCCCGCCAATCCGTGGTCGGAGCAGCCTCAACCCGAAGGTGAGAAAACACACTACATTACTATAAAGTAATGTCTGCCTCAACACACTGTTTATAAATATCCACCAGACGGTCTGCAGAACCAGCCTGGGGCCTGCCTCAAGAATTCACGATTATAATCGTCGGCCAGAATAAATCTGATAACCACTATACATTACTATAAGTAATTGTTGGAAATGTGTCCTCCGACAATAATGCGATCACAACGGCCGATCATGATGATCACATGTTTAAGTCTCATTTTAAAGAATACAATTGAGAAGTAATATTTTTCTTGTCAATTTGGTCCACACATATCGGTAATGATTGGCTGACTAGAGTTTGACATTACTGTCGTGCGACGGTGGTGATCAGTTGATCCCCTTAGGTCATACCTAAAGGGTAACACTCTTAATTGATTATTTAATTGATCGTATGACGATACGGGTTAATTAAATTACTTAAAATTGACGGACGATTTTAGAAGTAATATTTACGTATCTCATTATAATTTGATTAAATAAGATACGGTCTAAGTGATCGAATTGTTTTGTTACTTAGATGAAATTATTGTTTAAGGAAACAATTGCATTTGAATAAATAATTTATTATAAATACAAGATGTTGTGATTTATAATTGGTAAAATATTTTGGTACAAGTAATTACGAATTACTAAGTCAATTTTGTATATGACGTATTTTTATTAATGCGTTGATTTTTAATATGTTAAAAATACATAACAATTTTACATGACATGTGACATGTGACAAATTGATAAATTGAAAAAGATAAAATGGAGTCTATTTTATCTTATATGGACCGAATTAGTGGGAGCATTAGGATAAAAATTATGTTGATTAATTAAGTGGAAAACATAATCATTCTTCCTAAAACTAGCCATGCATACCTAGTGCCTCTTGTGACGAACACCTTGTTCATGCATTGGCCCTCTTAACCTCTCCCCCTACCCGGTTTTATTAAGAGAAAACCATGGATTTTTCTCTACAATTTTTACCTTATACACTACTTGAATACTAGTGCATTATTCATTCATTCAACCATCTAAAATAAGAGTTTTAGAGAGATAAAAACTTCTTCCTTCTCCCCTTCTCTTAGCCGAAAATTAAGAGAACAAAATAATATTTTTGGGTCAATTTTATTCAAATTAATATTGTTCTAGAATCAATAATATTAATTTTATTTAGAGTTACCTTGGGTATTATTCTTTGGGAGGGATTCTATACTTGAATCCTTGTTCATCCAATATTTGGAGAGCTCAAGAACAAGTGAGTAGGAGAACTCACTTGTACCCATTAATCCGAAATATCCAATGTAAGAATGAAGATTTCTTCCTTATTCTTATTATTGTTTGCATGCATAAGATCAACATTTAATTTTATGACTAAATTAATTTGAAACATATATGAATATGTAATGTAAATGAGATATAGATTTCTTACAAGCGGTATCATGAGCCTTAGGTTGTTTGCATGCAAATCGGTTATAGTTTTTCCGAGTTATACGATTAACATATAAAACTTATAAATTTGTGTTTATTATGATATATCACGAAATCATTATGCATGTTAAATTTTCTGGTCCTAAAATGTATTTAGGATATTTTGGTTAATTTATGGATTTTTATTGTTCATTTTATATAATAATGACATTAAAATGTGATTTTATGATAAAAATGTCATTTTCGGACTAAAATTAGCTAAACTTCGAATTTTTCAGTGGTTTTTGGATATGTTTTCACATATATTATTCTAAGATGATCTGTACATTTTCATAATTTTTGGAGTTTTATGCTCGAAATATGGATTTTTCATGATAAAAATCGAATATAAATATAAAATGGGTTAATATGAGAAATATTTTGAATCTGGTCATATAAATTTAGTATGTGGTCACATGCAATTTTACAATATCTTTTTAAAATAATAGGCTATAATGAAGTCTTTATGCATGATTTATGAATTTTTGATGAAAAATAGCATAAATAGTGACTTTAATTAGTGAATAATTGCTAAAACATACGTCATGACTAAGGAAAAACGTCACACCTTCCATTTTATCATATATTTCAGATCTAAAATTGAAAAGTTGATAAGTATAATTTTTCTCATATTTTTATGATTATATTTGTTAAATCCGATAAACCGCAACATTGTTTTTCCCGATAAATTTCGAAATTTTTAACCTAAGTTTTTTGAACATTATGATTGTCATGGTATTTTTTCAGAATGTTCATGAGTTTAAATTTCAAATTTCAAATTTATTTGAAATTTTTATGATTTATTTGGAGTTTATGGCATTTTATTGTAATTTTGAGTCCATTAATGAACAAATTTTGAGAAATATAAGTTAATTATTGTCAATATGTTAGTGGAAACTAATTTTGAGTCCTAAGTTGGTTAAGGTAATTAACTTGTGCATAAATATGATTTTATGTAATTTAGTGTGATTTTAAAAAGTTGAATCACACAAATCCGTAAAAACCGTTTAATATACGATATTGGCTCCTTAAAGGCGATTTAGCATAAAATTGGGCATGTTCATACATATTATAATGCTGCATTTTATTTATGATTGTCATATTTTTATTTTATGTAATTTTTGAATTATGTAATTTTTACTTAGTATGGCCTTAGTTTTTAATTGGTATTACCCGAAATGTATGGGAATATCGATTCGGTTGTAATTTATTGTGATCTCGTATCACCGTTTTGTAATTTAATAGATTTATTTTATTTTAATTACAAATGTATAATAGGAAATTATGTAATTTGTTATGTAATTTATTTATTCCTGAGTTCCTTGAAGACGGTGTCACTCAAGAAGGCGATACATAAAGACGGTGTTACCTCGAGATGCGTGCCAAAACCGAAGTTCAAGGGACCAATGGAGTTGGTTTCCGAATATGTAATAGTTAATTAGATTTTCTATTTTAGGAAGGCCATACTAGGATTTATTTTATGCTTTGCATTTTATTTATATGTTACATGCATCGCTAAATCGCTATAACTAAAACATGCATTGTCTTTTTAATCGAGTTTATCGACCGTGTCAATTATAATTATCGTAGTTCACCGCTTTAGTTCACTTAAAACGTGATAGATAATAAATTGACATGACCTCTCGCTAAAATAATCAATTGAGACATAGCCTTACCAAAAAGTAGAAACAATGAAAACCTATTTCGTGAGGGAGTGCACTCGGCTTTACCGTGGTACAAACCTTGTTACGTAGGGGAAGTGGGTGATAAATGTCTACCCATCGAATTTATAAAGATGAGGGTTGTTTTCGGCTTTACCGATGCCTAAATTGATGTAAATTTAGATCATGGACACGTTTATTCGAAATTTGGGTTGAACTCAACGAAAGTATTCTCGGCGGTTGCCGGATGTGTTTCGGGCTAAAGATAAATTTTAATGTAAATTTATCGACCAAGAGTTCTAAAAGTAGAATCGATTAAAAGGTTAATCCACCGAGTTATATTGATAAGGGTTGTTTTTCGGCTTTACCGATGCCTAAATTAATATGAATTTGGGTCTTGGAATCATTTATCAAAGTTGGGTAGAGGTCACTAGATAAATGCAATAAAACTTGTTTAAATTAATTTTTACGAGTATTATTATTTTTGAAAACGACATATGTTTTATTCCTTTAATATTCGTTTTTGTAGATCACATCTATTTCTCATAACAAATGGCCACTCCAAACACCAACGCCACACCTCTCACTAATACTTCATGGCTCCGATCCTTCATGGATCGTTGTAAACTTGAAAAGAATGGGTCAAATTTCTCCGATTGGGATGCCCAACTCAAATTAACCGCCCAAGGTGACGACAAGTTTCGTTACCTCACCGAGGCCTCTCCACCCGAACCTAATTCTAGGTCGAGTGCCGCTACTAGGGAAGCATATGAGGCTTACCACAAGGAGTCCGCCGCAATGAAAAATGTGTTGATCTTTGCGATGGAGGCGGATCTCCAAAGGAGAGCCTTTAAGATGGGCACCGCTAATGAAATCTATTACAAGCTTGTGACAATGTTTTCACAAACTCCGCGGATCGTCCAATATGAGGCGGCCGCGGCATTCTTGGATCTCGACTTCAAAGAGGGCCAAAAGGTTAGCCCTCACGTGCTCAAACTAATGGAGCTAGTCGAGACTTTGAAGATTCAAAAGGTTGAAATCCCCAAAGAACTCATTGTATATAGGATTCTACACTCCTTATCCAAAGTCAAGGCATATGTTCAATTCCGGGTGAATTTTAACATGCAAGACAAGGACGTGTCTCTTGAAAAGTTGCGCAAGTTACTTGTGCAAGCCGAAAGAGACATGGGGTTAAATGTTAACCCACCTAAGGATGTGCTTAACATAAGCACCAAAAGCAAGGGGAAGTTCAAGAAGAATGGGAAGAGGGGTAAGAAGCAAGCTCCCACTTTCACCAAAGCTAAGACTTATGAAGCTAGCACTTCCAAGATCAAGAAGGATCCTCTTGATAAATGTCATTATTGTAATGGTGTTGGACATTGGAAAAGAAATTGTTCCAAATATCTTGGTGACATTAAAGCTGGAAAGATCACTCCGGTAGGTAATTGACTATCCTTTCTTTTATGTTTCTAATTCAAATATGGTATTGTGATACAAAGTTGTGATAATGTATCCCCTTTTTATTGTAAATAGGGCCTCCACCAAGAAAGGACAAGGGAAAGGAAAAGCAAGCTTGAGAAACCATCAAGAAGCTAGGAGTAGCTTCCATGAAGCTTGGCTATTTATTGTCTTATTTTAATTTATGTTTCGGATTTTTAGAACCTTTTGATTTCCGTGTTCGACATGGAAATGTTTGATCCTTTCTAAAACAATTGTTGTATTTTGGATTATGGTGGCTTGGTTTGCAACCCAAGTCACCCGTTTTATCGTATTTTATCCTTGTTCTAAAAATTCGTCTTTATATGCTTGCTCATAGAAACATATGATCATTCACTTAAAGTGATCTAATGGACAACTATAATGATGGGATTCATTATATGTCCACAAGCTTAAGGCTTGTGTATGATCAATTATAAAGTGATATTGAGTTGATGAACTCTCTTAAAGGAATGTCTATCACCAAGTACACTCATCAAATCTAAAACAATTAGTCAACCTATGAGATAGTCCTCCTTATACTTCATAAATCATTATTTGTGTCTTATATGCTATCTTTGAATCACTAGTGTATTCATTCTAAAGATAGAGTGGGAGAAAATGAAGACACAAAGAACACCAAGCAAAATTTGTGTACTTGTGTAAATGAGATCTACGCAAGAAAGAATGATTTGTATGACTATACAGATAGTATACATGAATAGATGAGATCTATGGTCTCGAATAGATGAAATCTACATGTCAAAAGAGACCAAGTGAAGTAATCAAAAGAATATGTTCTCCAGATAACTATACGAGGAGACCAAAAGGAAATGTAAAGTCTTATCAATAGATTTGACTAGTTTATGATAACATTTGACCAATAGTTTCAATATTGATATTTACTTAAGAGTCTAAATGAATCAAAGTTGCATCCTAGAAAATAAATGAGATTTATGACTAAAAGTGGCAAAGATTGATATGCCGATATCCACAAGAGCTAAGTTATGTATTAACCACGCTAATGTCATTACTTAACCTCATTATGAAAATGAAATGGTTAAACCTCCTTCCGAAAAGAGTATTTTGAGAAGGACGTATATTTGATATAATTCACATTTAAATAATGACATTGCTACGCATCATTATAAAATGAATGAGTTAGAGATTAAAATCTCTTTCCGTAAGGTTAAGATTGAAACCTTTTCAAAATAGGTATTTTGAAAGGATATGATGGGAACATATATGGTTTTATCTTAATAATTTAGCAAAGCAAAATATATTTCAATTCTTGAAATGTTTCGATTGAGCAGTCAATTGCGAAACATGTGGAATTAAGTGGGAGTTGGAAATTATCATGTGAAGACATGGAATTTAGTGGGAGCAATCATCTTGTAAAAGTTTATAACTCATTACTCATTGAGAATGACGAGCTAATACTTTCTTTCACAAAGAAGTATTTGAGTTTTCAATTCTGGATGAAAATGGACTATGATGAATCCAATCACATCATGAGATGTTGGATAGGTATTGAGATATACACATCGAATCAACGAGAAACGTAGGTTATTCATGTCAATGAAAATGGAATTGCCATTAGCAGTCATGCTCGTTCATTGAACCTAAGAATGGTTGATCACATGATTATTATTTACTAATGTTTCCGCCATTACAATAATCATGCACATGTCCAATAATGAATCATATGCATAAGAGCATGATGAATCATTGGCAAGCCATAGAAGAATCGTCATGAATTCTCGAGGAGAATCCGATGAGCGATTTCAGTGTTGGACAGAACACTCTGTTATGTGTCAAGAGGTTGCACATATTAAAGTTCGAACACGCGTAAGGATTTATGAAAATCCTAAGATTTTCAAGCTAAAAGGAGAAATAAGAAGTTTGGAAAGATACTTAGTTGAAGTAAGAAGTTACTCAAAACTAATATTTTCTAATATGCTAGGACTTGTGAGAAGTGCTAGGCTAATCATCTTGACAATTGTTGCAAGACTCTACAAAACATATACCTAGTGCATTGTGAGTTGGTAGAACACTTGACCAGTGCAAGTTATATCATCCACCACAAATTCGTTGGTTGTGTGATAAACAACCAGAAAGTTCTTTCAAGATAAAGAACCTAAACCGAGGTTGGGAACCTATATGTGTACTTGGTAAGCTTCATGCTATGAGAGATAGCATGAATATAAAGGATAATGCAATATAAGAAGTTTGAACATATGGGCACATGGTATATTAAACTTCTATTGCAATCGAGTAGTGTTTATACACTTACGATATGCATCACAAGGTTGTGATATGGTATTGACTACATGAATGTGATGTCGACATTTGTCGTTTGAGTTATTATTAACTCACCTTATACTTTGTTACATCCAAACAAGTTGTAGAGACAATTGAACCCCGTTAAAGTGAACGCGGATTAGCATTGTATTCGCCCATAGTTACTTACATGAGGTGACGTCTCGAAGTGACTAGAGTGTGATGCGATTGATGGCAAGTTCAAGTGCCACAAAGTCATATAAGAATGACTAGTCGATCACATAGGCAGACTGTTAGGAACACTTTTGTCGGGCCTTATGACCGCTTATAGAGTTTTGGCAAATTTATATAGCCTGGTCGCGGCGAGAGCTACTACAGTATTCTATTGAATCGATTCTTTTGACTAAAGACTATTCGCCTAAGATAGCACAGTTTCAGATTAACTTTGATTTGTGTTACTACGACCTTCGTAAATGGGGTCAAATGGGCATATTTTGGGTTATGATGGCTGTGGCTAGTCGAAGGGAATAAGTGCGATAGGAATTGTCCACCCCTAGTCAGGGTTATAACAATATCTCAGGGCCACTCGAGGAGTAATGAACTGGAAATGGCCACGCTCGGAAGATATCTATGGTAGATAAATCCGGTCAATCAGTTATTCTCCAGATCGAGGAAACCACTCTCGATACGATCACTTGCAAGTACGACCTGAAAGACACCTTGCATTGAGTGGGAGATAGTAATAGGACAAGAGAATTGGTGACGCACACTTGTCGAGGACGAGTGGGAGATTGTTGGAATATGTGTCCTCCGACAATAATGCGATCACAACTGCCGATCATGATGATCACATGTTTAAGTCTCATTTTAAAGAATACAATTAGGAAGTAATATTTTTCATCAATGGTCCACACATATCGGTAATGATTCGCCGACTAGAGTTTGACATTTGTCGTAGATGCGACGGTGGTGATCAGTTGATCCCCTTAGGTCATACCTAAAGAGTAACACTCTTAATTGATTATTTAATTGATCGTATGATGATACGGGTTAATTAAATTACTTAAAATTGACGGACGATTTTAGAAGTAATATTTACGTATCTCATTATAATTTGATTAAATAAGATACGGTCTAAGTGATCGAATTGTTTTGTTACTTAGATGAAATTATTGTTTAAGGAAACAATTGCATTTGAATAAATAATTTATTATAAATACAAGATGTTGTGATTTATAATTGGTAAAATATTTTTGTACAAGTAATTACGAATTACTAAGTCAATTTTGTATATGACATATTTTTATTAATGCGTTGATTTTTAATATGTTCAAAATACATAACAATTTTACATGACATGTGACATGTGACAAATTGATAAATTGACAAAGATAAAATGGAGTCCATTTTATCTTATATGGACCGAATTAGTGGGAGCATTAGGATAAATATTATGTTGATTAATTAAGTGGAAAACATAATCATTCTTCCTAAAACTAGCCATGCATACCTAGTGCCTCTGGTGAAGAACACCTTGTTCATGCATTGGCCCTCTTAACCTCTCCCCCTACCCGGTTTTATTAAGAGAAAACCATGGATTTTTCTCTACAAGTTTTACCTTATACACTACTTGAATACTAGTGCATTATTCATTCATTCAACCATCTAAAATAAGAGTTTTAGAGAGATAAAAACTTCTTCCTTCTCCCCTTCTCTTAGCCGAAAATTAAGAGAACAAAATAATATTTTTGGGTCAATTTTATTCAAATTAATATTGTTCTAGAATCAATAATATTAATTTGATTTAGAGTTACCTTGGGTATTATTCTTTGGGAGGGATTCTATACTTGAATCCTTGTTCATCCAATATTTGGAGAGCTCAAGAACAAGTGAGTAGGAGAACTCACTTGTGCCCATTAATCCGAAATATCCAATGTAAGAATGATGATTTCTTCCTTATTCTTATTATTGTTTGCAGCATAAGATCAACATTTGAAACTCATTGTATGAGTAGTAAGATAGGTTTGTGTTGACTTGCTCCTCAAACTCCCCATACCCATAGTCAAGTTCAAAAGATCCACCACATACTCCATATGTCAAGTCTTACATCATCATGGTCAAGATAAAGGTACAACTACAAACATGGAAACTACAAGAAAATGGTAAAAACAATCCTTGAGGAACAAGTTCCTCAAGGTGAAAGCACAATTAAAATAGACAAACAAGTAAGAACTTAATCACATAACACCGTCCCCGGCAACGGCGCCATTTTGATGGACAAGAGTTGGTCGTCACACATCCAATCAAACACATTTATAATACTCAACATACAACTAGTTAGTGGTAAGTTGAGGTCGATCCATGGGACGGTGTGCTTTGGGTTCTAAGTCTATCTATCTCAATTAATGCTAGTGTCACAATTGTGGGGTAATATCCGTATAATACCCTTAAAATTTAGGACTATAACGCAAATTTTACATGTGATAATTGTCATAAAACAAAATTACGAGAGAAAACGATAAAGCATAAGAATTAACCTCGGGTCCTAGAGAATTCGGCCTAAGATAGAAATCAACGTAGATTTCCTCCTAATCGATGCACCCAAGACCGTCTGAGACTATGCCCTTGTGCTAGAATGTATTCTCTAATTGCTTTGCAATATTGAGAGAATTGTTGTGAGTTTTGCTAGATGTGAGATCTAAGTTTTTCAGAGAAAAATGCTCCTCAAAACCCTAATTTTGTTTCAAATGAATGATTAGGTTACAAAAGAGAGAGAGCCTCTCTTTTGTTTGCTCGGCCAACCGTGAGCCCTCATGGGGAAGTGGGCTTCCACTTCCTCTTAATTTTAACTCGTTGTCCGGCTCGAAAATGCTAAATGTATATGACGCGATTTTATTATAAATCGTCATCGGTTATCGGTTATTAAAACATCAACTAATAACACGGATTAGTTGAAATATTAATACATGTCCGACAACGACAATATTGTATAATTAATTCAATATACATCAATTAAATATAATCGTTTATATTTAATTTACGAATTAACCGCTTAATTCGTCTTAGCCATTATTATTTAATCCGTATTAAATAATCATCTCAACATCGCGTTTGACTAATTATTAGTCAATGACTCCGACTAACTGCTTAGTCAACTTTGGCATCAACATGACTGTATTTTCATACCATCACATCTCTCAAACGTATCCTATAGGTGTGACTTTTAGGGACCAGTTGATCACCGTCATCTGTATGACAATAACGTCAAACTTATCTAGCAAGCCAACCGTTATTGATAAACGTGGACCAACTGATAATAATACAAAAGTATACCCTTTGATCCTCTTAGAGATTTAAATGTTATTACACTAACTGTAGAGGACACCAGCCCCAACAAGCTCCCACTTATCCGTACAAGTGTATGTGTAATAACGTTATCCGCACTAACTGGAGGACACAACTCCAACAAACTCCCACTTGTCCGTACAAGTGTATGTGCGATAACCGATTCTCATATTCATTTAAAATTTCTCCCACTCAATGTAAAACAATTTGCAGATCCGGATCCGCAAAGGTCGTATTTTACAATCGATCTGTATCAAGAGTGGTTTCCCCGACTAGAGAGTAACTTAACTGATAAAACGAATTCGTATTCGAGCATGGCCATGCATTTCGATTCTGACTCCTCGAGTGGCCCTGAGAAATATCGAGTACCTGATAAAGACTGAATATTTCCTTCAACTCGACTCCTTCCGACCTAAGCACAGCATGAAATGACCCAGAAAAATCTACTTGGCCCCCTGTTACGGATGGCCGTGAGAAAGAAACCAAAGTCACCCAAAATCTGCCCTAGTCTCAAGAGACAGTCGATAGTCAAAAGAATCGACTCTTAGGATCACCATGGAGGTCCTATCCACGACCTGGCACCGAATGTTATAAAACATTTAGGACTCCACGTCGATGTCACAATTGTGTCCTACGAGATATCCGTATAAATCGCCTCTGTGATTGGTCAGTCAACCTATTGACTTATGGCTCGTTGAACCCACCATCAACCAACGTCACAAAATAATTGCCAGAGATATCAGCTCACGTGGGCAATTAAGGACCAAAATATAATGTTTGTTCAGTTCACTTTGTGGTGTTCGAAATTGTCGTACAAATCCACATGAAAAACAGAATATATAAATATCAAAACGATGATGTCGTATAGAGTACAAAAGAGAATGAATCTAATCCATAAAAGAGTACTACAACTCAGGAACACGTTTAATTCCCATGGAATTAACATGCCCTTCATGCTTATCTTGTCGTAATGGTTTAGTGAGAGGATCTGCTATGTTATCATCTGTAGCAATCTTTTCTATCACTACCTCCTTTTGCTCCACGTAATCTCGGATTAGATGAGCTTTCGTTGTACATGTCTAGACTTGTTGCTAGACTTAGGCTCCTTAGCTTGGAAGATGGCACCTCTATTGTCGCAATAGATGGTGATCGGGTCATTCGAACTAGGCACTACAGATAGTCCTTGTAAGAATTGACGCATCCATATCGCTTCCTTTGCCGCTTCGCACGCGGCATAGTACTCGGACTCGATCGTAGAATCTCTGTAACACTTTGTTTGGAACTCTTCCAGTGATGCAGCGCCATTAAGAGTAAAAACGAATCCGGACTCAGATTTCGAGTCATCTCGATCCGTTTGGAAGCTAGCATCTGCGAGAGGTTCGCATAGCTTTTGTTCGCCTCCATAAGTCAATGCCCAATCTTTAGTCCTCCGTAGGTACTTAAGAATGTTCTTGACACCATCCAATGTGATTCACCTGGATGTTGTTGGAATCGACTTGTCATACTCAATGCATATGCCACGTCCGGACGTGTGCATATCATGGCATACATGATTGATCCTATAGCCGAGACATAAGGAATCCGTGTCATGCGCTCTTTCTCTTCCGGTGTCTCTGGTGCCCGAGACTTGCTCAAATGCACCCCTGGAGCCATAGGAAGAAACCCCTTTTTGGAGTTAGTCATCTTTGAATCTCTCTAGGATCTTATCTATGTAAGACTCTGATCGAGAGATAACATCCGACGTGATCTATCTCGATAGATACGGATGCCCAAAATTCTTTGTGCCTCACCCAGATCTTTCATCTGGAAATGGTTCTTTAACCATACTTTTACCGAAGTTAAGAGAGGTATGTCATTCCCAATCAGGAGTATGTCATCGACATACAATATTAGGAAGACAATCTTGCTCCCACTCGACTTGATATATAGACATGGTTCCTCGACCGATCGAGTAAATCCAGTTTCTTTTATCACTTGGTCGAAACGATGATTCCAACTCCTAGAAGCTTGCTTAAGTCCATAGATAGAACGCTTAAGCTTGCACACTTTCTTAGGATGTTCTGGATCGATGAAACCTTCGGGTTGCACCATGTACAACTCTTCCTCCAAAAAACCGTTTAAGAAGGCGGTTTTCACATCCATCTGCCAAATTTCATAGTCATGAAAAGCGGCAATCGCTAAGATAATCCGAATGGAACGCAAAGATGACTACGGGTGCAAAAATTTCATCGTAGTGCGGACGGCACTTGGGTGAAACCTTTAGCAACTAGTCGTGCTTTATAGATATCTTGTTGACCTTCCACAGAATGCTTTATCTTGTAAAGCCATTTGCATTGAAGGGGACGAACCTTAGCAGGTAAGTCAACAAGATCCCATACGTTGTTCTCATACATGGAGTCCATCTCGGATTGCATGGCCTCGAGCCATAGCTTTGAGTCAGAACTGGTCATGGCACCTTTATAGGTTGCGGGTTCACTACTCGTTAAGAGTAGAATGTCATCTATGTCATGTTCCTCGACCATACCAATGTATCTGTCCGGAGGAATAGAGACTCTTCCCGACCTCCTAGGTTCCTCAGGAATATTTACCGCAGCCGAGATTGAAGGAATTGGTTCCTCCAATGGTTGCTCGGTATTTGGTTCTGGAACCTCCGACAGCTCGAAGGTTTTATCACTCTTTGCATTCTCGAGAAATTCTTTCTCTAAGAATGTCGCACTAGCCGCAACAAATACACGTTGTTCGGTTGGCGAATAGAAGTAATGACCAAGTGTTCCTTTAGGATAACCTATAAAGTATGTCTTGGCCGATCGCGGGCCGAGCTTATCCTCGTGTCTCCACTTGACATAAGCCTCGCAGCCCCAAACCCGTATAAAGGACAAGTTAGGGACCATTCCCTTCCATAGTTCATATGGAGTCTTGTCAACAGCTTTAGACATACTTCGGTTAAGTATTAGAGCAAACGAGAAGAGCATAACCCCATAATGAGTCGGCACCACTGTGTGACTCATCATGGATCGAACCATATCTAGTAGTGTTCGATTTCTCCGTTCGGACACACCATTCAACCGAGGTGTTCCAGGTGGAGTTAACTGTAAGGCAATCCCACAGTCTTTGAGGTGTTGATCAAACTCGTGAGAAAGATACTCGCCACCGCGGTCTGAGCGCAGTGTTTTAATCTTTCTTCCCAGTAGGCTCTGTACCCTATTCTGGTATTCCTTGAATTTCTCAAAGGATTCACTTTTGTGCTTCATTAAGTAGACATAGCCATATCTACTTAAATCATCCGTGAAAGTGATGAAATACCTATAGCCTTCTCGTGCGGTGATTGACATAGGTCCACACACATCCGTATGTATGAGTCCTAATAGGTCAGCAGCGCGCATTCCAACACCTTTGAAGGAAATCCGAGTCATCTTGCCAATGAGACATGATTCACACGTGCTAAATGATTGAAATTCAAAGGCCGAGATAGCTCCATTCTTTATGAGCTGTTTTACGCGTTTCTCATTAATGTGTCCCATACGGCAGTGCCATAGATACGTTTGATCTTTGTCACCAACCTTTAACTTTTTATTCATTACGTGTAATATTTCGGTGGTCTGATCTAAAACATAAATTCCGTTCATGGAGACTGCCTTGCCATAAATCATATCGTGTAATGAGAAAATGCAAGTATTATTCTCTATTACAAATGAAAAACCAAGTTTGTCAAGTGCAGAAACTGATATATTGTTTTTAGAAAGATTGGGTACATAATAGCAGTTATATAAAAATAACTCAAATCCGCTAGGAAGCTGGATCACGTATGTTCCCCTCGAGACGGCAGCCACTCGTGCTCCATTCCCGACACGCAGGTCCACCTCACCCTTTACGAGGGGTTCGATGTTTCGGAGCCCCTGCACATGATTACACAGATGAGAACCACAACCAGTATCTAGTACCCAAGTTCCGTAACTTGTGTGGTTAATCTCAATCATATGAATAAAAGTAGAAGAGGAAGAAAACATACCAACAGGTTTAACACGACCTGCTTTTATGTCCTCATGGTAAACAGGACATGTACGCCTCCAATGCCCAGTCTTGTGGCAGTGATGGCATTCCATGTTTTCAGTCTTGCTCTTTGTCGCGCCTGATGAGTTGCTTGCCTCACCAGGCCCACTCTTACCTGATCCCGACTTCTTAAACTTCGGTTTACCTACCGCTAGGTCTGCCTAAGCTTTGCCCTTACCCTTGCCCTTGTTTGACACAACGAGAACATCCTGTTTCAAGCTCCCACTGAACTTCATGTCCTTCTCGGTCTGTACGAGAAGGGAGTGTAGTTCATGAGGACTTTTCTTCAAATCATTCATATAGTAATTCGCTCTAAAGAGCGCAAAACCATCGTGGAGTGAATGAAGCATGCGGTCAATCACGATGTTCTCGCTGATTCTACAATCAAGCGCCTCCAGTCTCTCGACATTCTAAATCATGCTGAGAATGTGTGGGCTAACCGGTTGGCCCTTCTGGAGTCTTGAATCAAAGAAGCGAGTGGTATGCTCATAGGTCACGATTCTCGGTGCTTTTGAGAATTCCTTGGTGAGCGTGGTGAAAATCTTGTTTGCACCTTGGGCTATGAAGCGTTTCTGCAAATTGGATTCCATTGCAAAAATGAGTACGTTTTTAATCGCACCCGCTTCCATGACGAAATCGTTATACTTGGCGATCTCGTTAGCTCCCACCGTGGGACCCGGGTTTGACGGGATGGGCTCTGTCGAAATTTGAGCTTCCGTCGGTGCAAGGGCGGCATTCCGTAATGCCGCCTCCCGGTCCGTGAAGTTTGATCCATCATTCTTGATCGAGTTGATTCGATTCATCCGATTCATGAAGATCCGAAGCCAGGACTCACGGTCCAATGTGGCACTTGGCATTGGGTCATCAGCACGGCCAGCCATTTTGTTATTAGCAGTTTTTATGTGATCGTGATCTACACTGAAAAAAATGAAAAACAAAACGAAATAAGCAACTCATCGAGGTGATTTAAGTCTATTAAAAAATTCATTTTAATCGTGCAGACTCATTGCACTTGCATAATTGATCTCCCTCAAAAATAATACAAGTGATCCCAAGACTCAATTTCCGTAAATTGATAAGCCAACTGTTTAGCTAGTTCTATCGTTAGAACTCTTGGTCGATAGATTTCCGTAAATCCTATCTATAGTCCACCATAATCACAGGATCGTACGAGTGACCATAGTGTTGAGATAAAATAGGTCAATCAGTTCCAACTTACCCGACGTAGAAGGGGTCATATTATGCCTACCGACGAAGAAGGGACTCATTGGAGTTTGACCTATAAAGACTGTTCTCAATTTTTGTTTATACGAGGAAGATCCCATCAATTTAGTTTTAATTCATTTTAAGTGAACGAAAAACTAGCATTACGTGAATGAATTAACTTAGGTGATGGCTTAATTAAAACGTATGATATCTGTATATCAAAGAAAACTAACGCGTGACCTCTATATGAGTCAGTTTTCATGCAATTATTAGGTGGTTTGGTTTTTAGGCGGAATATGATGCAATCTATCGTTACGATAAGATAAATGAAAGAGTGCAAAAACGTAAATAAAAATTCCTAGTGTGGCCTATCCTAGTAAAAAGAACATAATACAACTTTGGAATCCACCGTTGGACCCGAGAAGCTTGTCTTGATGTTCCATCTTTGTCCATGCAGCGGGAGTGAGCATCCGATCTCCATCTTTGGTCTTCTCAAAATTACAATTAAAATTTACAAAAATAAACCTATTTACATTCTAAATAAAAACTGTAATTACAAGAAAAAAAAAATCAAAATGGAGATACGAGATCTCAAAATACAACCAAGACCGTGTTCCATCATTACGGTAACACGTTCTACTAAGGCCACACTAAGTTACAACTGTTTGTAAAAATTAAATACGTAATAAAACATTCAAAACATTCAAAAATAACGATAAATAAAATGCATCAACTAAAATAAAATTTATTCGTGACATAATTCCGTAATTATGTTAAATTTATCCAAACCACCAATGATAATTAAAATTATGTGACAAAACCGCTTTAATCAACTTAATTTTAATTCATTACAATCCGTTACTTTAAAATTGCTTTAAAATAACTAAATGGTACGTGGGTGAACCGTTTCACTATCAAGCGAATGCATAAAATCCGTATTATGCATAAAACATGGCCAAAAAAAAAACATGAAATTTTTTTTTTATTTCTTCACGGCTGAACCGTGAATAGGGCAGCAAAAAAAAATTTTTTTTTTTTATAGGTTGCAAATGCCGAGAGCTCAAAAGAGCAAAAAAAAAAAAATTTTTTTAGCGGCTAGAAAAAAAAACGTGAGCATCAAACAATCAAAACAAAATCGATTTGATAAAAACCAATTGCAATTTCACCTAATCCGTATAGAAATGAATTTACAATTGATGATACTTTAACATATTGCTATGATTATCGTTTAAAATAACAATATGCAAAGAACGATTGAAAACAAAACATCGTCTGATCAGACGGTAAAAGTTTGTCACGATTTTCAAAGAAACAAAACAACAACAACCATAACCGTGTATGCTAGGCACGGTTTCCAATGACAAAAAAAACGCAGCAGCCAAAAAAAATAATCTGCCGAGACAAAAATAGCTGCTGCCGCACGGTTTTCAATGCACAAAATTTATCGATTCAAATTCGTTTGATGAAAATCACAAAGAAAATTTACGTGGCCTCGCTCTGATACCACTTGTGGGGTAATATCCTTATAATACCCTTAAAATTTAGGACTATAACGCAAATTTTACATGTGATAATTGTCATAAAACAAAATTACGAGAGAAAACGATAAAGCATAAGAATTAACCTAGGGTCCTAGAGAATTCGGCCTAAGATAGAAATCAACGTAGATTTCTTCCTAATCGATGCACCCAAGACCGTCTGAGACTATGCCCTTGTGCTAGAATGTATTCTCTAATTGCTTTGCAATATTGCGAGAATTGTTGTGAGTTTTGCTAGATGTGAGATCTAAGTTTTTCAGAGAAAAATGCTCCTCAAAACCCTAATTTTGTTTCAAATGAATGATTAGGTTACAAAAGAGAGAGTGAAGGAAATGTAGATTCATATACATATTTAACATATTCATATATGTCTAAATAATTTGTCATAAAATTAAAACGGATTTTATGCATGCAAACATTAATATAAAAGAAGAGAAATAATGTCCTTACATTCAATATTTCGGCTATATTGGGCACAAGAGAGATCACCTTTCTCTTCTTGTTCTTGAGCTTTTCCAATGGAAGAACAAAGATCTAAGTGTAAGATCTCTCCCTATGTATTATACCCAAGGCTTTCACTTAATCTAATTAATATTATAAGTACTAGTATAATATTAATCTTAGTAGAAAATAGACCCAAAAATATTATATACTCTTAATATTTTCGGTTTTATGGGAGGAAGAAGAAGAGAGGATTTTGTCTCTCTAAAACTCTTATATCTTGATGAGTAAAAAGAATGAATAAGCATACACTACCTCTTAGTGAATATTAGGCAAAATAAGAAAAACAAACTCAAGTGTTTTTACTTCCCAAAACCGGTGGGAGTGGAGGAAGGAAAGAGCCAATGCATGAAATTGTTGCTCTTAACAATGTTCATAGGCTTGCATGGCTAGATTACTTTATAATCATTATGTTTTTCTTATTTAAAATATAAACACAATGTTAAGTCCATTCCCCTCTTATTTTCGGCACTTTGCATAACATGGTGTCCATATTATTTTTGTCAATTGTCTATATGTTACATGTCACATGTCACATATATTTGTTATGTAATTTTTAACATATTAAAAATCAACGTATTATCAAAAATACGTCTCATACAAAAATTGACTTAGTAATTTCACAATTACTCGTACCAAAATATTTTACCACTTTATAAATCACAACAGTTTGTATTTATAATAATTCATTCAATTCAATTGTTACATTAAACAATTATTTCATCCGAGTAATGATACAATTCAATTACTTGGACCGTATCTCATTTAATCACATTTCAATTTGATACGTAAATTTTACTTCCAAAATCGCCCGTCAATTTTCAAGTAATTTAATCAACTCGTAACGTTATACGATTAATTAAATAATCAATTAAGTGTATTGCCCTTTAGGTATGACCTAGGGGTCAACTGATCATCACCGTCACACACGGTAATGTCAAACTCTAGTCACCCAATCATTACCGATATATGTTGACCAGTTGACAAGAACAATATTACTTCCCAATTGTATTCTTAAAATGAGATTTAGTAATGATATTTAAATCATGTGATCGCACTATTGTTGAGGACACATTTCCCAACAATCTCCCACTTGTCCTCGACAAGTGTGCGTCACCAATTCTCTTGTCCTATTACTATCTCCCACTCAATGCAAGGTGTCTTTCAGGTCGTACTTGCAAGTGATCATATCGAGAGTGGTTTCCTCGATCCGGAGAATAAGCGATTGACCGGATTTATCCACACCGGATACCTTCCGAGCGTGGCCACGCATTTCGATTCATTACTCCTCGAGTGGCCCCGAGATATTGTTTTAACCCTGACAAGGGGATGGACAATTCCTATCGCACTCATTCCCTTCGACTAGCCACGACCATCATAACCCAAAATATGCCCATTTGACCCCATTTACGAAGGTCGTAGTAACACAAATCAAAGTTAATCGAAATCGAGCCATCTTAGGTGAATAGTCTTTAGTCAAAAGAATCGACTCATTAGAATACTATAGCAGCTCTTGTCACGACCAGGCTATATAAATTTGCCAGAACTCTATAAGCGGTCATTAGGCCCGACAAGGTGTTCCTAACATCTTCCTATGTGATCGACTAGTCATCTCACATGACTGTATGGCACTTGAACTTGCCATCAATCGCATCACACTCTAGTCACTTCGAGACGTCACCTCATACAAGTGACTATGGGCGAATACAATGTTAATCCGTGTTCACTTTAACGGGGTTCAATTGTCTCTACAACCCGTTTGGATGTAACAAAGTATAATAAAAGAGTTTTAAAGTAAAACTCGAACGACAAATGCGATTATCACATATGAATAGTCAATGCCTGATTACTATTTCATATTCTATAATCTAATTTGATCTTGTACGTAGTTGTCCATTTCAATTCAATTGAAATGACATGACTCATCATGTTTAGCCTTTGAGAAGGCAGCCTTTGAGAAGGCTTTGGTTAGTAGGTTTTATCAACTTCTTGTACCTTACTCAACCTTACTACATACTCGTTTTCCTTTGTAATGTATACATTTGCATTACAAAACTTTCTGAGTACGTGTCGAGATCCAATCAAGACATAGGCCCTCTAGCCTTAGAATAGCTCCCACTTTGTTTTCACAAAGTGTGCGGGACTCATCCTCTTGCACATCTCATGATTGCAAGTGTACTCAATTTCCGTTATAAATATCTCTCATTGTTCTTTATTGCCTAGAACGATTCTAGAAAATCTACTTCTTAATTATTATAGCCACAATGGTATCTTAACCATCCTAATGTGTTTTGATTATGGTTTTGTCGGAAACCATGCGCAATCTCAATTGTCAATTGTCACTTGTGTAACACCCTTACACAAAATTGCATCAAAAACACTTTGCTTTACTTCCTTAATGCTTCTGCAAGCACTTAAGGGTAATCTTTATTTACTAGGTAAAGATTACTTAAATTCGATTTTGAAAACAGTTCATCATACTCAAGGTATATGAAGTGTTATACATCATTACCCATTTAATTGATCCGGCAGCGGAAGCAAGTGGAATCAATCAAATATGTTCAATTTATTTGAACTAGTCATGAATCTTATCAACATAAGACTTCTTACTGACGCTAATATCATGTGGATTTATCTTCATAGATCCGGATATTAAAGATGTATTATAATACTCCAAAAGTCTTAAATCATTCTTGATGATCAATATGTCATCCACATATTGGACTAATTAAAATTTCCGTAACTCCCACTAAACTTCATGTATAAACACA
The DNA here is from genome assembly GCF_048544455.1 of Silene latifolia. Taxonomy (NCBI): domain Eukaryota; kingdom Viridiplantae; phylum Streptophyta; class Magnoliopsida; order Caryophyllales; family Caryophyllaceae; genus Silene; species Silene latifolia. Next base: position 224,201,162 of record NC_133534.1, read on the forward strand.
ACTTCTCGACTTATCGAGAAATGTTTTATCACATGATCAAAATGTTGATTCTAACTCATTTTTGTCCTACTTAAGACCCTCTCTTAAGTTTCACATTATCTTAGGATTGTAAGAATCTACTAAACTCAAGACATGTATTGAATACATTCCTTCTATTGAAGAAGTGGGTTTTAGATTCACTTGCTATGTATTTCATAACCTCATAATGAAACACAATCCCTAAGAAGATCCAAATAGACTTAAGCATTTCAATTAGTGCAAAACCCTTTGTCACTAATCAACCAATCTTGCTATGAAATATCTCTTTATTAGTGCAAAACCCTTTGTCACTAATCAAGCCTTTATTTCGGATTTTTATGGCTCTAAGCCTTGTATTGAGTTGTGACTTAAACACTCTTATGTAAGTCATATGTTCATTACTTTCCAGAAGTAATCAATCTTGAATCAAACAATTTCTTTGTAAGTTATAAGCTCTTTACTTTCTTAAAAGTAACATGAATTCATCATTTTTAACAAGTGACGAATTTTAACCTCCTAGGTTTTGAAGAAACAATGTCTTACACAAAACGTCTCATGTAGCCAAGAAAGACCAGTTTCTTGCGACATAGCATCTTTGTGGCTCTTTGAATAATTTTCTCCCACTCTGTCTTCTAAAATAAACTTGTATTTTAGAAAGACAGCTTCATGAGCCGCAAACCCGTCGTACTCGTGATAATTGAAAAGGAAAAATGAGCATTTGTTTCTTGTGAGAACTTACAAGCATGGTACCCTTACCATTTCATATCTCATATGTTTTGATTTAGTGGAAAAATAATTTAGACAAAAATGATAAAATCCCCAAAAGGATCAAGTTACTCAAAGTAACTTGATTGAAGTCCAAACCATATCGAATAGCGTTTGAATTCATATCCAATCACACATTATTCCATAACGTGTGCTAAGAGAGATTAATTTGTGATACAATATCACATTTCCTTTGGCTTATATCAAAGTCTTCACTTTGATAATCCCATCACGACTAAATCGTGATTACTTGAACTCTTGAACTTCTTCAAAGATTTCTCTATTTACCTTATTAAGTGAACATACTAGTGTCAACTTAAATCGTTGGTAAAAGAAAAAGATCAACCTATTTTGGATAAATGATTTACAATCTCGATCTCCTTTTTCAACCAAAAAGGCACGAGATATCTTGCTTTGAATACAAGATACGCATATACCATTAACAATCTAATGGTTTCAAGAGTACTCGATAACTCTTTGCGTTCATCATTCCAAAATTTAAGGTTTAATCTTGGGTTACCAATTTGAATCTTACATCATCTACATGATATATCATTCTAGTTTGGTTTAGAATATAATCACCTTGATAATGGGCTAGCCATACATCAAATTGTGGTGTATAGGGTCACAAAAGTGAAAACCTCTTTTGTATCTTAACAAGTTTATATTCTTATTTAGAGTTTATGTACTTAATAGTCACAATTAAGTACTACTTTAAATCCAAAAACTAGATTGAGTACACAATTACTCTATCTCTCGATATTGTTGATGCTAGTCGTCATATTCTAATCATTCTATGTATCAAGTACAACGATGTAAACCACCACCGGTTTCTAATATTGACGAAGTGGCACTAGCAAAATTTATGTTTAATCAAATAAACATTTAAAGAAGAAGGTCCCATTAGATGTCACACAACTAACTTGTTGATTCTTCAATAATTTGGGGTAGTTTCCTTTCTCGTGTCCAACATTTAAGACAATGGAAACTTTATTGGTTGGGATTGATAGGTTTAGTATCGTCATTCTCAACAACTTTACCTTTAACATTACCTTGTATCAATTCCATTATAATCTTTACTTCTTGAACCTCGTCCTTATCTTAACGGTTTAAGAGAATGCTCCCACTAAATTCAATGAGTCTTTACTTAGAGAAGCAAAGTTGAATCTTATGAAGATTACTCTTCATTTGTTCGTTTTAGTCTTAAAACTTTCATTGAAGTGGTTGCGTTATTTTGGTCAATTACTAATTCAAACAAATCTAATTACCAAAATAATTTATCGCTTCAAGATACTTAATTCAATTAAGTATATGAATAACAATCCATTGCAAGTAGATGTGTTAGTCAAGAATCAAAAACCTGTTTGATAATGAATAACTTTAATCTATACTCTTTACAAGAGATCCTTAGCAATGGTTCATTTGAGGTTTTAGAAGCAAATTCAAATTTTGTCTTTAGTTACGATATTTTAATGGAGATTTGAATCAAAAACGAAATGATATCGTATATGAATTGTGGTAAAGAAATAGAACAATATGATAACGGAATAATGGAAAACTTAACATTTATCGTTTTATTAATACTTGTAGATAACAAGTTTTATGCATTTTTCTAGTGACCTCTACCCAACTAGAATAAATGATTCCAAGACCCAAATTCATATCAACTTAGGCACGGGGTAGCCGATGCAACCTTCATTAATATAACTCGGTGGATTAACCCTTTAATCGATTCTACTTTTAGAACTCTTGGTCGATAAAATTACTCTAATGTTTATCTATAGCCCAAAACACATCAACAAGGGCACGGGGTAGCCGATGCAACCCTTATCAATTACTTTTGTTGAGTTCAATCCAAATTTCGAATAAATGTGTCCATTATCCAAATCCACATCAACTTGGGCACGGGGTAGCCGATACATCCCTTATCAACATGAATTCGGTGGATTAACATTCATCACCCACTTCCCCTACGTAACAAGGTTTGTACCCCGGTGTGGCCGAGTGCACTCCCTCACGAAATAGGTTTTCATGGTTTCTACTATTTGGTAAGGCTATGTCTCAATTGATTGTTTTAGCGAGAGGTCATGTCAATTTATTATCTATCACGTTTTAAGTGAACTAAAGCGGTGAACTACGATAATTCTAATTGACACGGTCGATAAACTCGATAAGACAATGCATGTTTAGTTATGGCGATTTAGCGATGCATGTGACATAAAATAAAATGCAAGCATAAAATAAATAAATCCTAGTATGGCCTTTCCTAAAATAGAAAAACTCTTTAACTATTACAAATTCGGAAACCAACTCCATTGGTCCCTTGAACTTCGGTTGTTGCACGCATCTCGAGGTAACACCGTCTTTATGTATCGCCATTCTTGAAGAAATCCGTTTTTAGGAACTCCGGAATGAATAAAATTACATAATAAATTACATAATAAATTACATAATTTCCTATTATACATTTGTAACTAAAATAAAATAAATCTATTAAATTACAAAACGGTGATACGAGATCACAATAAAAAATTACAACCGAATCGATATTCCCATACATTTCGGGAAATACCAATTAAAATCTAAGGCCATACTAAGTAAAATTACATAATTCAAAATTACATAAATTAAAATTATGACAATCATAAAGTAAAATGCAGCATTATAATATGTATGAACATGCTTCATTTTATGCTAAATCGCCTTTTAATTAGCCAATATCGTATATTACTCGGTTTTTACGGATTTGCGTGATTTCAACATTTTATAATCACAAAAATACATAAACTCATATTTATGCATAAGTTAATTACCCTAACCTCTTAGGACTCAAAATATAGTCTTCACTAATAATTTGACCATAATTAACCTTTATTTACAAAATTGTTCATAAATGGACCAAAAAATTACAAAATAAGCTATTAAACTTCAAATAAATCCAAAAATTTCAAATAAATTCAAAATTTGAAATTTAAATTCATGAACATTCTGGAAAAATTCCATGACACTCATAATGTTCAAAATCTTAGGTTAAATATTTTCGAAATTTTTCCGGAAAAACAATGTTGCGGTTTATCAATTTATAATAAAATAATCATAAAAAACATGGAAAAATTATTTTCATTAACTTTTCAATTTTATATCAGAAAAATATAATAAAATGCAACATTAGACGTTTTTCCTAAGTCATAGATTATGTTTTATTAATTTTCCACTAATAATGTCACTATTTATGCTATTTTTCTTCAAAAATCCATAAATCATGCATAAGGACCTCTTTATGGCCAATTATTTTACACACATCTTGTAAAATTGCATGTGACAACATATAAAATTTCTATGACCAGATTCGAAAATTAACTCATATTAACCTATTTTTCACTTTAAATCCGAATTAAAATTGAAAAATCCATATTTCGAGCATAACAAGTCCTAAAATTATGAAAATTTACAGGTTATCTCAAAATAATATGTATCACAACATATCCAAAAACCAAGTGAAAATTCGAAGTATAGCTATTTTTAGACCAAAAATGACATTTTTACTCATAAAATCACATTTAAATGCCATTATAGTAAATTATGAACAATAAAAATCCGAAAAATTAACCAAAATATCCTAAAACACTTTAGGACCAGAAATATTAACATGCATGTAATTATTTCGTGATATATCATAATAACACAAATTTTACAAGTTTTATTTTGTTATTCATATAACTCGGAAAAACTTTTAACCAATTTGCATGCAAACAACCGTGGCTCTGATACCAATTGAAGGAAATGTAGATTCATATACATATTTAACATATTCATATATGTCTAAATAATTTGTCATAAAATTAAAACGGATTTTATGCATGCAAACATTAATATAAAAGAAGAGAAATAATGTCCTTACATTCAATATTTCGGCTATATTGGGCACAAGAGAGATCACCTTTCTCTTCTTGTTCTTGAGCTTTTCCAATGGAAGAACAAAGATCTAAGTGTAAGATCTCTCCCTATGTATTATACCCAAGGCTTTCACTTAATCTAATTAATATTATAAGTACTAGTATAATATTAATCTTAGTAGAAAATAGACCCAAAAATATTATATACTCTTAATATTTTCGGTTTTATGGGAGGAAGAAGAAGAGAGGATTTTGTCTCTCTAAAACTCTTATATCTTGATGAGTAAAAAGAATGAATAAGCATACACTACCTCTTAGTGAATATTAGGCAAAATAAGAAAAACAAACTCAAGTGTTTTTACTTCCCAAAACCGGTGGGAGTGGAGGAAGGAAAGAGCCAATGCATGAAATTGTTGCTCTTAACAATGTTCATAGGCTTGCATGGCTAGATTACTTTATAATCATTATGTTTTTCTTATTTAAAATATAAACACAATGTTAAGTCCATTCCCCTCTTATTTTCGGCACTTTGCATAACATGGTGTCCAAATTATTTTTGTCAATTGTCTATATGTTACATGTCACATGTCACATATATTTGTTATGTAATTTTTAACATATTAAAAATCAACGTATTATCAAAAATACGTCACATACAAAAATTGACTTAGTAATTTCACAATTACTCGTACCAAAATATTTTACCACTTTATAAATCACAACAGTTTGTATTTATAATAATTCATTCAATTCAATTGTTACATTAAACAATTATTTCATCCGAGTAATGATACAATTCAATTACTTGGACCGTATCTCATTTAATCACATTTCAATTTGATACGTAAATTTTACTTCCAAAATCGCCCGTCAATTTTCAAGTAATTTAATCAACTCGTAACGTTATACGATTAATTAAATAATCAATTAAGTGTATTGCCCTTTAGGTATGACCTAGGGGGTCAACTGATCATCACCGTCACACGACAGTAATGTCAAACTCTAGTCAGCCAATCATTACCGATATATGTTGACCAGTTGACAGTAACAATATTACTTCCCAATTGTATTCTTAAAATGAGATTTAGTAATGATATTTAAATCATGTGATCGCACTATTGTTGAGGACACATTTCCCAACAGAGAGAGCCTCTCTTTTGTTTGCTCGGCCAACCGTGAGCCCTCATGGGGAAGTGGGCTTCCACTTCCTCTTAATTTTAACTCGTGGTCCGGCTCGAAAATGCTAAATGTATATGACGCGATTTTATTATAAATCGTCATCGGTTATCGGTTATTAAAACATCAACTAATAACACGGATTAGTTGAAATATTAATACATGTTCGACAAAGACAATATTGTATAATTAATTCAATATACATCAATTAAATATAATCGTTTATATTTAATTTACGAATTAACCGCGATTTTATTATTTAATCCGTATTAAATAATCATCTCAACATCGCGTTTGACTAATTATTAGTCAATGACTCCGACTAACTGCTTAGTCAACTTTGGCATCAACATGACTGTATTTTCATACCATCACATCTCTCAAACGTATCCTATAGGTGTCACTTTTAGGGACCAGTTGGTCACCGCCATCTGTATGACAATAACGTCAAACTTATCTAGCAAGCCAACCGTTATTGATAAACGTGGACCAACTGATAATAATACAAAAGTATACCCTTTGATCCTTTTAGAGATTTAAATGTTATTACACTAACTGTAGAGGACACCAGCCCCAACAACAATTTGGTTGGATAAAGTAAAACAAGCAATAAAAGGAAAGATGTAAACAAATGATTAAAAGTGCTAGGATATCATGGGGTTATAGGGGATTCATGGTATTGATCATACAAACATGTTTACAAAATTAAGCAAGCAATTAATGTTGTGGAGGAACTGAGTTGGTTTATGTCTTTTGGTTCGTAGGAAGAGTTGGGTCCCGGAGCCGAATCGATTAGATTGTACAACACCTACAAGTCGACTTACTTTCCTCCTATTCAACTTCTATGCATGGTCTAACAAGACTCGAGTTGGTTTATATCTTACAAGTCAAGTTGAGTAGATAAGAGATGGTAAAAATGCAAGGATTCATAGGCTTAGCATTTCATCAAACATAACATGTGCATAAAGTTGACATCACAACAAGCAAGCAATTTAATCATGTGAACATATTAGATTAAGCATGAATCAGTCCCATGTTGGTTTCCCTTAATTACCCACTAATGGAATGAAGAAATGAACAATAAAGATAAAAGGGTAAAGGAATTATACCAAACTTGAGATGATCCAAACAATAAAGCAAAGAATAATAGAAGAAACTTGATTGTTGATGGAAGGTTGTCAATCTCCCAATAAACCCAATAATCTTCAATTACCCAATAATAAACTTGAATAATAAACTTGAACAATAATTATGGAAATATTAATGTGTAATTTGTGGAAAGATTAAAGAGTAATCTATTCTAATCTACTCCTAATCTAATCTAAGGAAGGATTTTTCTAGCTAAAAAGATGTCTCTATTCTAATCTAATAAAACTTGATAAAAAGGATCCCCCTTTGATTATTTACAAGTGGGGTATTTATAGTAGAAATTAGGTGGATGCATTAGGGTTAAATAAGGGCTAAACTAGTAATTACACTTTTTAGATTGAGCAGGGAGAAGCCGGTATTTTTCGAAGGAAGGGCTTCTTTCTTTGAAGCTTGAAGAAGACGAAATTGTGCTGTGAAGGAATCCGGGCGGATTGTTGTCGGGACGGGCGGATTGTAGAAGGGGAAGACGGGCGGATTTGGGGGAATCCGGGCGGATTCAGGTGGCTGCTAACCCGGGCGTCTTTGGAGGAAGACGCACGGATTCTCGTGTTGGGGACGGACGGATTCAAGACAATCTGCTCGGATTGTAGGGCAATCTCGTCTTCTCTTCTATTCTTCCCTTTTATTTACTTCCATTTTATTCTTGTGGGATTGGTCTTTAGTTCTCGCTTCCTCTTCATACTAGTCCATCAAATATCATCAATAAGCTTCCAAGTATGCACGAAAGACGGGAATTTCCGCCTTATTATCTTCTTTCCTACAAAACATATGAAATGCGATAGAAAAGCAAATAGGAAGGTTTTGACGGATAAAATGGCCATAGAATGCTATAATAGTATGCAAAATAGGCTCAATTAGGGGACTAAATGTGCGCAAATAATGTTCACATCAAATATCCCCAAACTGAACCTTTACTCGTCCCGAGTAAATAGGTGACTAAAACTAGACCTTTATTTAAACTATCGTACTAATATAACCGATATGAGACAATTAGCGGATCTCACTCCGCCCCTTCAACTCACAACAAGACAACCATGAGGTAGGATGCCTTCTTGCAAGGCAAGGTGGGTCTTGCCAAAATGGCGACATACCCAACCATTAAGCACACAAAATCAAATAATGGATGCATCTACAAAAGGAATAGCCACTTCCTCATCAAGTGGCGGAGGCACTAAGAGAGAACAAATTTAAGAGCATGTAATCCTTCACAAATACTAGTTCAACAAATCACTAAGGCTAAGAGGATGGCACTAAATCACCTCCAAATGGTGTTAAACTAGACTACTTTCGTCCTCAATTTCCAAATGCTTTCGTCAAGAGCGATCGGATGGTGGTGGAATGATGATCCCTATGATGCTAGTAGCATATGACATGACAAGTCTCGAATTCTCTACAAAAGTAAAGGTCATGGATCGTCCCAAGCTCGACAAAGTGGTTTGACAAAAGGCTTTTTGGGAATGAAATGCTCAAATCTTTATAAACAAAGGGTGGATATGACTAGTATTCAAAATTGTCCTTATTTAACTTTCACATTTCAAAAATTTAAGATGGGGTTTGTCCCTTCCGGGCTAGTGTCCTTTGCTTTCGCCAATCGCTTATTAGGCAACCGGTTAACCTCTAGACAATAGCTTTTTGGGGTGATAGTCACTCTGTCTCTGGGCGGCCGAATTCACAACCATGTGGGGGCCCAATTCAATGGATCCCGCTCCAAAGCACATCGAAGTGGTACGCCTCCATCAAAACAACTAAATTTCTCAACATTTCAACATTTCATAACATTTGAGGTTTCCTTAGCAATAAATTACTTCCACATGACAGAATTTTCGAAATGAGCACTTCAAACTTATTGATAGAAAGTATTTTTGGGTTGCCTTACCACAAGGTCAATCAAGGTCACCTAGACAAGTTAACCAAGTCCACATCGCATCACGGGGTTGGATAGGTGACTCACATGCAAACCCTTGACTAGGCTTTGGGTCATGGGTCAAAAGACACTAGTATGACACAATCTAGGGTGTTTTACAACCATTCTAGTAGGCAAAGTCTTAAGTTGAAAAAGTATTTGTAATGTCTTAGTTGCTCTTGTCAAAGTTCTCAATTAGGCACTTTTCAAAATATTTTATCTACATGCAACTATATGCCATGACGCAACTAATATATACATCCTAATGCAAGTGATTCTATCAACTAATATGACATATAAACTAAATGCAAGTCCTAAGTTCACATTGTTATACCGCATCAATCAAAAAAGCCACATAGTCATTAACATAAAGAGGAAAAAGGAGATTGGAAAGATCATACCATGCGGTCTTCAAATATCCTCATGTCTCGGATGTGGCGTAGTCGATTAATGTGAACAAGGGTAAACCAAACACAATTTATACAACAATATATACATGACTATACTACAAAGGAAATGAACTTGTTTTTGGTTTTTCAATTTTTTCAAATTTTTATGGTTTTTGATTTTATGAAATTAAAGAACATGTTTTTTTTGGGATTTTTCGAAAATTTTCAATTTTTATGTATTTTTGGAATATAAATTCTCATCCCCCACTTTATTTTGGACATTGTCCTCAATGTACATGTAGGAGTAGGAATAAAAAAAAAAGGAAATACATGTTTTTTGGATTTTTGATTTTATGGAAATAAAGTACAAATTCAATGATATGATATGAATGAATGCATGCTCTTACTAAATGCAATTCTATATGACATATATAACAAATGAATGCAATCTAAACTATACTATATGATGCATGATTTCTAGTAAACTATTGTCACTTATGATCAAACCTCCCCAAACCGATTTAAACACTATTTCTAGTGTAGAAATGAATAGGTTTGGCCATTAGTAACTATGCATGAATTCTAATCTATATGTAACTATCTACATGAATCATGTGAGATATATTACAATGCAACTATACTATATGAACTAACTAATTCAAACGCAATATGAAATATAATACAAATGCATGCAAATACTACACTAAATGCAATGCATATACAAAAGAGAGAGGGAGAGATGGGTATCATACACATGGAGGTCGTGAAGTAGGCCTATTTCACTCGTCATCCTCATCTTGATCATAGCCATAACGATGAGAGCTCCCGGCTTGGTCATACCCGCTTGCTTGACCCCAATACCCTCCTTGGTCAAATTCTCCCCCTTGATCCGAGTACCCTCCACCTTGGCTAGAATGTCCTCCGCCGTCGCGACCCCAACCTTGGTTCCCTTGATTAGGGAACAAGAGCTCCGGTTGTGCCCAAGAGGGCTTAGGACCATTGGGGTCAATATACCCTTGTTGAGCCATGTTATAGTATTGGGGGTAAAGGGCCAAGTAGTTGTCGACCCTCCCTTCATGTACCCCGAGGTCCACTCTATTCATGAGTGCCATCAAATCATTAATACCCGGGGTATTGGGGATTGCCGGCTTAAATTGGGTATACGGGGTAGGGTACGGTGGGATAGGCACATAGGAGGGTGGGCGAATAGGCCTTCCCGGTCCTCCACGAGGTATTTGGCGGTGCGACTCTTCCCTTTGAGGGGGATTATCAAGAATTTGGATATCAAGGAGGTAGCTTGGTGGAGGCGAGTATGGGCTCAATCTTGGGTCAATGCCCGGTATCTTCCAACCTTCAAGGATCATTGAAGTGCATCCTTTGGTGTGCCACTCTGCACTTCCGTCTCGAGTGTAGTTACACCATCGGTGATGGTTGAATATGGTGTGCTCATTTATCAAAGTTCTCCCCTCAAGAGGAGTATAGGTCGCTCGGGCATTGAACCCGGAACAAAGGTGGTGGGCCAAAATAGTAATTAGACCTCCCATCACGAAGGTCTTGAGTTGAGTGGTTCCTTGAGCAAAATCATTGAACCTAGTAAGTATCTCAAGTGGCGTATTGAAGTTATAACGCCTCACCGCTCGAACATTCAAATAGGATTCAAGAAAGGTTAAATCGATGAGAGTACACCTATCTTGTTCGTACCTCCCGTTGATGATACCGGCCACAAAGCGCTCGGTGAATCGAATCACCGGATATTGGATGGCGAAGGTATAGCAATGCTTTGGATGGGAAAAATCCCTCCCGGAGATAGCCTTCCAAAGGAGGTCCACACCGAAATTATCGGGTTTTTCGGTATAGTTGGTGGGCACTACAAGACCGAAAACGTAGGCGAACTCCTCAAGTGAAAGATGATGGTCTAGGTTGCACAACCTAAACTCCATACCCACATCGGTGTGGGTATTCGTTACAATGCAAAGGCTACTCAAAAACTCAAGGGTGAGACTAAGGTACGTCTCCTCATGGGCATGGAAAAGTTTCCCAATTCCAAGACCATTAAAGAACATCTCGGTAGGGTACCTTATCTTAAGGATTTCCAACACCCTAGTATCTACGAATTGAGTGGGTTCGTAGTTCTTACCTAGTAATTTGACAAAGTTCATGCGGTGGTCATCGGATTCAAATAGCACCTCTTGGAAGTAGTCAAGTTATTCAATTCCTCCTCTCATTAGGGGTTGGGAGGTCCTTGGTAGCCCTACCTCTCGTGGCATTGAAGAGGTCGATCCCTTGCGCTTCTTTCCGGTGGATTTAACCAATTTCTTGGCCTTTCCCTTGAGGTTCATCAATGGTGCCATTTTGATGTGGGTGGAAGTGAATGTTTTTGAGGAGGGGTGTGATTTTGAGGATGGGGATGAGTGTTTTAGGGTTTGATAAGGTGAAGAAATGAGGGAGAAAGGGGGTGATTATATAGAAGAGAGGGGGAATCCAAGCGGATAAGGGTGGGTCATATCCGGTTTATCCGAAAAAACAGGACAATACGAGCGGATTCTTTTCGGGACGGGCGTCTCGAGAGAATAGAAGACGGGCGTCTTGGCCTGAATCCGGGCGGATTCTGATGCAGGGATTTTTCCCAGTTGAGAGCAGGAAAAAGACAAGCGTCTTTGGACTTAGGACGGGCGTCTCGTTCGGGATGGGCGTCTTGGATTAAATCCGCCCGTTTTCTGGTGCAGCACAAAATCTTGCTTATAGGTGACATACGGGACGGGCATCCCGCAAAGAATACGGACGGCTTCTTCTAGGACGGGCGTTTTGTGAAGAATCCGCCCGTCTTCTGCAACAGCGCTAACCATTTTTCTGACGTGGGTCCTGGACGGGCGTCTTCCCCTAAATCCGGGCGTCTTCAGCTCCCTTTTCTTCTTTTTCTTTTCTTTTCCTTGCAATAACATACCCTTTCACCGATTTTCCATTCCTCCTTATCTTTTCCTAAAATTTGCTCATTAAAAATGCCCAATAAACCCAATAATCTTCAATTACCCAATAATAAACTTGAATAATAAACTTGAACAATAATTATGGAAAGATTAATGTGTAATTTGTGGAAAGATTAAAGAGTAATCTATTCTAATCTACTCCTAATCTAATCTAAGGAAGGATTTTTCTAGCTAAAAAGATGTCTCTATTCTAATCTAATAAAACTTGATAAAAAGGATCCCCCTTTGATTATTTACAAGTGGGGTATTTATAGTAGAAATTAGGTGGATGCATTAGGGTTAACTAAGGGCTAAACTAGTAATTACACTTTTTCGATTGAGCAGGGAGAAGCCGGTATTTTTCGAAGGAAGGGCTTCTTTCTTTGAAGCTTGAAGAAGACGAAATTGTACTGTGAAGGAATCCGGGCGGATTGTTGTCGGGACGGGCGGATTGTAGAAGGGGAAGACGGGCGGATTTGGGGGAATCCGGGCGGATTCTGGTGGCTGCTAACCTGGGCGTCTTTGGAGGAAGACGCACGGATTCTCGTGCTGGGGACGAACGGATTCAAGACAATTCGCTCGGATTGTAGGGCAATCTCGTCTTCTCTTCTATTCTTCCCTTTTCTTTACTTCCATTTTATTCTTGTTGGATTGGTCTTTAGTTCTCGCTTCCTCTTCATACTAGTCCATCAAATATTGTCAATAAGCTTTCAAGTATGCACGAAAGACGGGAATTTCCGCCTTATTATCTTCTTTCCTACAAAACATATGAAATGCGATAGAAAAGCAAATAGGAAGGTTTTGACGGATAAAATGGCCATAGAATGCTATAATAGTATGCAAAATAGGTTCAATTAGGGGACTAAATGTGCGCAAATAATGTTCACATCAACCTAACCACACCATACCCAGGTCAGGGCGAACCCGAATAAAGGTCCAATTAGGGTCGAATCCACCTGTTAGCCCATAAGTAAATACTTTGACGAAGGGGCTCTTGATTGACAACCTTCCATCAACAATCAAGTTTCTTCTATTATTCTTTGCTTTATTGTTTGGATCATCTCAAGTTTGGTATAATTCCTTTACCCTTTTATCTTTATTGTTCATTTCTTCATTCCATTATCATGTTTATACTTGTTGTGAAGATTGACACCATTAATGACATGTTTCCCATGATAATGAGTGAGTAGTCTTTTAGCTAGGGTTAGTGGGTAATTAAGGGAAACCAACATGGGACTGCTTCATGCTTAATCTAATATGTTCACATGATTAAATTGCTTGCTTGTTTTGATGTCAACTTTATGCACATGTTATGTTTGATGAAATGCTAAGCCTATGAATCCTTGCATTTTTACCATCTCTTATCTACTCAACTTGACTTGTAAGATATAAACCAACTCGAGTCTTGTTAGACCATGCATAAAAGTTGAATAGGAGGAAAGTAAGTCGACTTGTAGGTGTTGTACAATCTAATCGATTCGGCTCCGGGACCCAACTCTTCCTACGAACCGTAAGACATAAACCAACTCGGTTCCTCCACAACATTAATTGCTTGCTTAATTTTGTAAACATGTTTGTATGATCAACACCATGAATCCCCTATGACCCCATGATATCCTAGCACTTTTAATCATTTGTTTACATCTTTCCTTTTATTGCTTGTTTTACTTTATCCAACCAAATTGTGACACTAGCATAAATTGAGATAGATAGACTTAGAACCCAAAGCACACCGTCCCATGGATCGACCTCGACTTACCACTAACTAGTTGTATGTTGAGTATTATAAATGTGTTTGATTGGATGTGTGACGACCAACTCTTGTCCATCAAAATGGCGCCGTTGCCGGGGACGGTGTTATGTGATTAAGTTCTTACTTGTTTGTCTATTTTAATTGTGCTTTCACCTTGAGGAACTTGTTCCTCAAGGATTGTTTTTACCATTTTCTTGTAATTTCCATGTTTGTAGTTGTACCTTTATCTTGACCATGATGATGTAAGACTTGACATATGGAGTATGTGGTGGATCTTTTGAACTTGACTATGGGTATGGGGAGTTTGAGGAGCAAGTCAACACAAACCTATCTTACTACTCATACAATGAAAATCCTAACTACTACCCCAATTTTTCCCACCAAAATCACCACATCCAATATCCACAACATCCACCCACCTTATACCCACTTCACAATGAGTTTCAATTGCCACGATACTGTGGGTATACATCCGTATAATACCCTTTAAATTTAGGACTATAACGTAAATTTAAACATGTGATTATTGTCATAAAACATAAATACAATAGAAACGATAAGGAACAAGAAATAACCTCGGGTCCTTTGATGCACGGCGTAAAGAACAGAAATCAAATGAGATTCCCTCCTAATTGTTGCACCCAAGACCTTGTCCGAGAAATGCCCTTGTGCTAGAACGTGTTCTCCGATTACCTTGCAATATTGGGAGAACTTGTTGTGAGGTTTTCGAGATGTGAGATCTGAGTTTCAGAGAGAAAGTGTCTCCAAAACCCTAGTTTTCTGTAAAATGAAATGTCTAGGTCAAAAGGAGAGGGAGTCTCTCCTTTTGTTAACCTCGGCCAGCCGTGGGTTTGCATGGGGAAGTGGGCTTCCACTTCCTCTTAATTTTACCTCGTGGTCCGGCTCATAAATTGCTAAATGTATATGACGCGGTCTGATTATAAACTGTTATCGGTTATCGGAAATTTAGGCATCAGCTAATAATACGGGTTAGCTGAATTATTAATACGTGTCCGACAAAAACAGTATTGTATAATTTATTCAATATACATTAATTAAATATAAAACGCTTATATTTAATTTTACGAATTAACTGGTTAATTCGCCTTAGCTCATGATATTTAATCCGTATTAAATATAATATCTCAACATCACATATTTGACTAATTACTAGTCAAATAACTCGGACTAACTGGTTAGTCAATTTTGGCATCTACATGACAGTATTTTCATACCGTCACATCTCTCGAACGTATCCTATAGGTGTGACTTTTAGGGACCAGTTGATCACCGCCATCTGTATGACAATAACGTCAAACTTATCTAGCAAGCCAACCGTTATTGATAAACGTGGATCAACTGATAATAATACCAAAAGTATGCCCTTTGATCCTTTTAGAGGTTTATAAGTCCTTGCACTAACTGTTAAGGACACCAACCCCAACAAGCTCCCACTTGTCCGTACAAGTGTATGTGCAATGACGTTATCCGCACTAACTTGGAGGACACAAGCTCCAACAAACTCCCACTTGTCCGTACAAGTGTATGTGCGATAACCGATTCTCATATTCATTTAAAATTTCTCCCACTCAATGTAAAACAATTTGCAGATCTGGATCCACAAAGGTCGTATTTTACAATCGATCTGTATCTAGAGTGGTTTCCCCGACTAGAGAGTAACTTAACTGATAAAACGAATCCGTATCCGAGCATGGCCATGCATTTCGATTCTGACTCCTCGAGTGGCCCTGAGAAATATCGAGTACCTGATAAAGGCTGAATATTTCCTTCAACTCGACTCCTTCCGATCTAAGCACAGCATGAAATGACCCAGAAAAAATCTACTTGGCCCCCTGTTACGGATGACCGTGAGAAAGAAACCAAAGTCACCCAAAATCTGCCTTAGTCTCAAGAGACAGTCGATAGTCAAAAGAATCGACTCTTAGGATCACCATGGAAGTCCTATCCACGACCGGGCAACGAATGTTATAAAACATTTAGGACTCCACGTCGATGTCACAATGGTGTCCTACGAGATATCCGTATAACTCGCCTCTGTGATTGGTCAGTCAACCGGTTGACTTATGGCTCGTTGAACCCACCATCAACCAACGTCACAAAATAATTGCCAGAGTTATCAGCTCATGTGGGCAATTAAGGACTGAAAAGGATATGATGTTTGTTCAGTTCACTTTGTGGTGTTCAAAATTGTCGTACAATTCCACATGAAAAACAAAATATATATATAAAATATCAAAACGATGATGTCGTATAGAGTACAAAGGAGAATGAATCTGATCCATAAAAGAGTACTACAACTCAGGAACACGTTTGATTCCCATGGAATTTACGTGCCCTTCATGTTTATCTTGTCGTAATGCTTTAGTGAGAGGATCTGCTATGTTATTATCCGTAGCAATCTTTTCTATCACTACTTCCTTTTGCTCCACGTAATCCCGGATTAGATGAGCTTTCCGTTGTACATGTCTAGATTTGTTGCTAGACTTAGGCTCCTTAGATTGGAAGATGGCACCACTATTATCGCAATAGATGGTGATTGGGTCATTCGAACTAGGCACTACAGATAGTCCATGTAAGAATTGACGCATCCATATCGCTTCCTTTGTTGCTTCAGACGCGGCATAGTACTCGGACTCGATCGTAGAATCTCTGTATGTGATTTGTTTCGAACTCTTCCGGTGATCTGCAGCGCCATTAAGAGTAAAAACGAATCCAGACCGAGATTTCGAGTCATCTCGATCCGTTTGGAAGCTAGCATCTGCGAACGTTAGGTTGCGCATAGCTTTTGAGAGCCTCCATAAGTCAATGCCCAATTTTAGTCCTCCGGAGGTACTTAAGAATGTTCTTGACAGCCAACCAATGTGGTTCACCTGGATGCTGTTGGAATCGACTTGTCATACTCAATGCATATGCCACGTCCGGACGTGTGCATATCATGGCATACATGATTGATCCTATAGCCGAAGCATAAGGAATCCGTGTCATGCGCTCTTTCTCTTCCGGTGTCTCTGGTGCCTGAGACTTGCTCAAATGCACCCCTGGAGCCATGGGAAGGAACCCCTTCTTGGAGTTAGTCATGCTGAATCTCTCTAGGACTTTGTCTATGTAAGACTCGATCGAGAGATAACATCCGTCGTGATCTATCTCGATAGATACGGATGCCTAGAATTCTTTGTGCCTCTCCCAGATCTTTCATCTGGAAATGGTTTTTCAACCATACTTTCACCGAAGATAAGAGAGGTATGTCATTCCCAATCAGGAGTATGTCGTCAACATACAATATTAGGAAGACAATCTTGCTCCCACTCGACTTGATATATAAACATGGTTCCTCGACCGATCGAGTAAATCCATTTTCTTTTATCACTTGGTCGAAGCGATGATTCCAACTCCTTGATGATTGCTTAAGTCCATAAATGGAACGCTTAAGCTTGCACACTTTCTTAGGATGTTCTGGATCGATAAAACCTTCGGGTTGTACCATGTACAACTCTTCCTCCAAAAGGCCGTTTAAGAAGGCGGTTTTCACGTCCATTTGCCAAATTTCATAGTCATGAAAAGCGGCAATCGCTAAGATAATCCGAATGGAACGCAACATAACTACGGGTGCAAAAATCTCATCGTAGTGCAAACCTGGCACTTGGGTGAAACCTTTAGCAACTAGTCGTGCTTTGTAGATATCTTGTTGACCTTCCACAGAATGCTTTATCTTGTAAAGCCATTTTCATTGAAGGGGACGAACCTTAGCAGGTAAGTCAACAAGATCCCACACGTTGTTCTCATACATGGAGTCCATCTCGGATTGCATGGCCTCAAGCCATAGCTTTGAGTCAGAACTTGTCATGGCACCTTTATAGGTTGCGGGTTCACTACTCGTTAAGAGTAGAACGTCATCTATGTCATGTTCCTCGACCATACCAATGTATCTGTCCGGAGGAATAGAGACTCTTCCCGACCTCCTAGGTTCCTCGGGAATGTTAATAAAATAGGGATTGAAGGAATAGGTTCCTCCAATGGTTGCTCGGTATTTGGTTCTGGAATCTCCGACAGGTCGAAGGTTCTATCACTCTTTGCATTCTCGAGAAATTCCTTCTCTAAGAATGTCGCACTAGCCGCAACAAAAACACGTTGTTCGGTTGGCGAATAAAAGTAATGACCAAGCGTTCCTTTAGGATAACCTATAAAGTATGTCTTGACCGATCGCGGGCCGAGCTTATCCTCGTGTCTCCACTTGACATAAGCCTCGCAGCCCCAAACCCATATAAAGGACAAGTTAGGGACCGTTCCCTTCCATAGTTCATATGGAGTCTTGTCAACAGCTTTAGACGGACTTCGGTTAAGTATTAGAGCGGCTGACATAAGAGCATAACCCCATAATGAATCAGGTAAAACCGTGTGACTCATCATGGATCGAACCATATCAAGTAGTGTTCGATTTCTCCGTTCGGAAACACCATTTAACTGAGGTGTTCCAGGTGGAGTTAACTGTAGGGCAATCCCACAATCCTTTAGGTGTTGATCAAACTCGTGAGAAAGATACTCGCCACCACGATCCGAACGCAGTGTTTTTATCTTTCTACCCAATAGGTTCTGTACCCTATTTTGGTATTCCTTGAATTTCTCAAAGGATTCACTCTTGTGCTTCATTAAGTAGACATAGCCATATCTACTTAAATCGTCCGTGAAAGTGATGAAATACCTATAGCCTTCTCGTGCGGTGATTGACATAGGACCACACACATCCGTGTGTATGAGCCCTAATAGGTCAGCAGCGCGCATTCCAACACCTTTGAAGGAAATCCGAGTCATCTTGCCGATGAGACATGATTCACACGTGCCAAATGATTTAAAATCAAAGGCCGAGATAGCTCCATGTTTGATGAGCTGTTTTACGCGTTTCTCATTAATGTGTCCCATACGGCAGTGCCATAGATACGTTTGATCTTTGTCACCAACCTTTAACTTTTTATTCATTACGTGTAATATTTCGTTGGTCTGATCTAAAACATAAATTCCGTTCATGGAGCGCCTTGCCAGTAAATCATATCGTGTAATGAGAAAATGCAAGCATTATTTTCTATTACAAATGAAAAACCAAGTTTATCAAGTTTAAAATGAAATAATGTTTTTAGAAAGACTAGGTACATAATAGCGATCATATAATGACAACTCAAATCCGCTTGGAAGCTGGATCACATATGTCCCCTTGGAGATGGCAGCTACTCTTGCTCCATTCCCAACACGCAGGTCCACCTCACCCTTTACGAGGGGTTCGATGTTTCGGAGCCCCTGCACATGATTACACAGATGAGAACCACAACCAGTATCAAGTACCCAAGTTCCAGTAACTTGCGTGGTTAATCTCAATCATATGAATAAAAGTAGAAGAAGAAGACATACCAACGGGTTTAACACGACTGCTTTTAAGTCCTCATGATAAACGGGACATGTGCGTCTCCAATGCCCGGTCATGTGGCGGTGATGGCATTCCATGTTATCTTTCTTGCTCTTTGTCGCGCCTGATGAGTTACTCGACTCACCAGGACCACTCTTACCCGAGCCCGACTTCTTGAACTTCGCCTTACCTCTTGCTAGGTTTGCACGAGCTTTGCCCTTACCCTTTCCTTTATTTGACACAACGAGAACATCTTGTTTCATGCTCCCACTGGACTTCATGTCCTTCTCGGTCTGTACGAGAAGGGAGTGCAGTTCATGGGGAGTTTTCTTCAAATCATTCATATAGTAATTCGCTCTAAATTGCGAATAACCATCGTGGAGTGAGTGAAGTATGCGGTCGATAACAATGTTCTCGCTGATGTTACAGTTAAAGGTCTCCAGCTTCTCGACATTCTCAATCATGCTGAGAATGTGTGGGCTAACCGGTTGGCCCTTCTGGAGTCTCGCATCAAAGAAGCAAGTGGTATGCTCATAGGTCACGATTCTCGGTGCTTTCGAGAATTCCTTGGTGAGCGTGGTGAAAATCTTGTTTGCACCATGGGCTATGAAGCGTTTCTGCAAATTGGGTTTCATTGCAAAAATGAGTACGTTTTTAATCGCACCCGCTTCCATGGCGAAATCGTTATACTTGTCGATCTCGTTAATTCCAGCCGTGGGGCCTGGGTTTGACGGCATGGGCTCAAGCAGAAATTTGAGCTTCCCGTCAGAAGCGGCAGCATTCCGTAATGCCGCCTCCCAGTCCGCGAAGTTTGATCCATCATTCTTCAGTCGAGTAGACTGATTCATCTGATTCATGAAGATCCTAAGCCAGGACTCACGGTCCAATGTGGCACTTGGCATTGGGTTATCAGTAGAACCAGCCATTTGTTGTTTAGCAGTTTAAAAAACGTGATCTACACTGAAAAAAAAAGAAAAACAAAACGAAATAAGCAACTCATCGAGGTGATTTAAGTCTATTTTAAAATTTATTTTAACATGTAGACTCTCGCACTTGCATAATTGATCTCCCTCAAGAATGATACAAGTGATCCCAAGACTCAATTTCTGTAAATTGATAAGCCAACTGTTTAGCTAATTCTTCCGGAAGAACTCTTGGTCGATAGATTTCCGTAAATCCTATCTATAGTCCACCATGATCACAGGATCGTACGAGTGACCATAGTGTTGAGATAAAATAGGTCAATCGGTTCCAACTTACCCGACGTAGAAGGGGTCATATTATGCCTACCGACGAAGAAGGGACTCATTGGAGTTTGACCTATAAAGACCGTTCTCAATTTTGGTTTATACGAGGAAGATCCCATCAACTAAGTTTTAATTCATTTTAAGTGAACGAATAACTAGCGTCTGTCGTGAATGAATTAATTTAGATGACGGCTTTAAAACGTGTGACATGAGAATGTCAATGAAAACTAACTCGTGACCTCTATATGTGTCAGTTTTCATGCAATAAATTAGGTGGTTTGGTTTTTAGGCGGAAAATGATGCATAATATCGTTGCGAAAAATAAATAAAAGAATGCAATACGTAAATAAAATTCCTAGTGTGGCCTATCCTAGTAAAAGAACATAATACAACTTTGGAATCCACCGTTGGACCCGAAAAGCTTGTCTTGATGTTCCATCTTGATCCAAGTAGCGGGAGTGAGCATCCGGTCTCCATCTTTGGTCTTCTCAAAAATTACAATTTAAAATTACAAATATAAACCTATTTACATTCTAATTAAAACTGTAATTACAAGTGAAAAATCCAAAACGGAGATACGAGATCTCAAAATACAACCAAGACCGTGTTCCATCATTACGGTAACACGTTCTACTAAGGCCACACTAAGTTACAACCGTTTGCAAAAATTACATACGTAATAAAAAGGCATTCACGGCATTCAAGATAAACGATAAATAAAAATGCATCAACTAAAAACAAATTCATTCGTGACATAATTCCGTAATTATGTAAAATTTATCCAAACCACCTTTTAATGATTAAAATTCATGTGATAAAACCGCTTCTATCATTTAATTTTAATCCATTACAATCCGTTACTTTAAATATGCTTTAAAATAACTTAATGGTACGTGTGTGAACCGTTTCACAATCATAGCGAGTGTACAATATCCGTATAAAGTACATATTGAAGCCAAACGAAAATTTAAAGCAAAAAGAAAAATTTTCAAAGCTGTCAAAACAGAAATCCTTCGATCCAGGGACATAAGTGCTCGATCGAGGGACAAAAGGGCTCGATCGACTGAACTGCAAGTCGATCGAGAGGGTTGCCAAACAGGAAGTGCTCGATCGACTAAACTGGTGGTCGATCGAGTACTTATATCAGCAAAGCTGCTCGATCGAGTACGAGGACTCCTCGATCGAGCAGTGGGGTTTTGAAAATGGTCGATCGAGTACAGCAAGGACTCGATCGAGTGAAAACAAGACAGAAAACCACTCGATCGATTAAAAACATGGTCGATCGAGCACAAAACTTTCTGAAAACTTCAAACCCTCGAGATATCAGTTTTGTTGAAGCAAAACAAATGCAATTTTGATCAAAACCGATTAAAATCAATTCTACAAATTTGCAAAACTTGACATATTGTTATAATCTCCGTATAAAACAACAATATGCAAAAATCAACGAAAACAACATGAAATAACCGTGTAAAACATGTCACGGTTTGATAAAAACGCAACAGCCAAATCAAAAAAATTTCTGCCGTGAGAAAAATTGGCTGATGCCGCACGGTTTTTAAGACAAAAACAATCGTTTCAAAATCGTTTTATGAAAAACACATAGAAAATTTACGTGGCCTCGCTCTGATACCACTTGTGGGTATACATCCGTATAATACCCTTTAAATTTAGGACTATAACGTAAATTTAAACATGTGATTATTGTCATAAAACATAAATACAATAGAAACGATAAGGAACAAGAAATAACCTCGGGTCCTTTGATGCACGGCGTAAAGAACAGAAATCAAATGAGATTCCCTCCTAATTGTTGCACCCAAGACCTTGTCCGAGAAATGCCCTTGTGCTAGAACGTGTTCTCCGATTGCCTTGCAATATTGGGAGAACTTGTTGTGAGGTTTTCGAGATGTGAGATCTGAGTTTCAGAGAGAAAGTGTCTCGAAAACCCTAGTTTTCTGTAAAATGAAATGTCTAGGTCAAAAAGGAGAGGGAGTCTCTCCTTTTGTTAACCTCGGCCAGCCGTGGGTTTGCATGGGGAAGTGGGCTTCCACTTCCTCTTAATTTTACCTCGTGGTCCGGCTCATAAATTGCTAAATGTATATGACGCGGTCGATTATAAATCTGTTATCGGTTATCGGAAATTTAGGCATCAGCTAATAATACGGGTTAGCTGAATTATTAATACGTGTCCGACAAAAACAGTATTGTATAATTTATTCAATATACATTAATTAAATATAAAACGCTTATATTTAATTTTACGAATTAACTGGTTAATTCGCCTTAGCTCATGATATTTAATCCGTATTAAATATAATATCTCAACATCACATATTTGACTAATTACTAGTCAAATAACTCGGACTAACTGGTTAGTCAATTTTGGCATCTACATGACAGTATTTTCATACCGTCACATCTCTCGAACGTATCCTATAGGTGTGACTTTTAGGGACCAGTTGATCACCGCCATCTGTATGACAATAACGTCAAACTTATCTAGCAAGCCAACCGTTATTGATAAACGTGGATCAACTGATAATAATACCAAAAGTATGCCCTTTGATCCTTTTAGAGGTTTATAAGTTCTTGCACTAACTGTTAAGGACACCAACCCCAACAGATACAACCACTTTCACACTTACCCACAACATGAAGATGAACCCATTCAAAATGTGATTCTCCAAATGATGGGAGATCAACAAAACTTCTTCAAACAAATGCTAAAGGAGAGCCAAAAGAGGGACAATGTTCTTCAAGGCATTATTGCCCATGGTGAGAAATTGGAGATTCAATTTACCCAATTAAAAGGATCCCAAGCAATCATTTCCCACCGTTCTTTTGACATTGAGCATGAATGTGAATTTGAAGTAGTAACTTTTGATATGGAAAATGAGAAATGGGAAGAGCCAATCTCCTTGAGCTCTTGTGACTATGAAAGCGTTGTGTTCAATGAGGAAGACATGAGGTTGAGTAAGCCAAATACTCTCAACCTTTGTGAGTATGAGGGTGTGTCTTTTGAAGTGAATGTTGAGACATTGGAGAAAGAGTTGAATGAAGCCCCCATCTATGATTCATATGAAGATAGCAACAATGATGATGAGCCTAACGGATGGACTCATAATATCACCTTGCTTAAGGAGCCTACCCTTGAGACATTTGAGATACCCTATCATGAAGAAGAACATTCTTCCTTTACCCCTCATGAAGACCACTTGAAACCTATCATGGAGCCAATGATCATCGAAGAGGATATGGTAGATCTTCTTCAAAAGGCCAAAGTATCATACAAGAGCTACTTGGTGAAAAAGCTCAAAGAGAAAATTGCTCGTGAAGCCACTTGTGAAGATTTGGCGCTCACAATAACAACTTCTAGAGAATCCGATCATCAATGTTATGAAAATTCTCCTTCTACTCATGAAGGATTGATAAATTCCAATGCTATCATCATCACCGAAAGTGAAAGAGAAGGTGGTAAGTGGAAGTCTCCAGACGAAAATGAACCATACTTCATACCTAGTGATGAAAGGAATCATGGGCTAATTGGTTTGAAGCATCGTGAATATCCAAGTGCCAAGAAGAGGAAGAAAACAACAATGAATGATAAATTCCTTTGGCCAAGCTTCATCTTGAAGTTAAGCGAACCATACTTGTGCTTAGTTGGAGCTTGTTCACAAGCTTTTAATCTTCTTTTAAGAGCCTTGAGCTCTATGGATAAGAACTTCTACGATTTGAACTAGTTTGGTGGAGTCCTATCTCAAACCACCATTTATAAGATATTTCTTGGACCCCTTTTACTTTGTATAATATTGTACATTATTCCATTTACATTTAATTTCTTGCATGAGAGTGGTGAGAGAGAGAGTCATCTTACCCTGTTTCGTAACTCCGACCACAAAAGGTCATAAAGGTGGCGCCATTAGCCACCACACGCCACCACTAGGGTCACCCTACCACCAGGAGTACAACCATACCAGACCCGAGTCAAGTCAAGTCACAATAAAGGGGTCAATCCGTGTTTAATGTATGCGATAACCACCCTCAAACCCGCCTGAAATCCCCCTTTTCCCGAGGTCCCTAGTGGTCAGCGTGTTAGAATTCATTAATCTCAAAAGTTTACATATTCATATATGAATTAATTTATTTGGTCATAAAATAAATACAAGATATTATGCATGCAAACATGAAACAAAGTAGAGAAGAAATCGTCACTTCTTACATTTGCGTTTCGGATTTTTGGGCACCAACAAGATCTCCTTCTTGTTAGTTCTTGAGCTTTCCAATAATGGATGAACAAAGGTTCAAATTAGAATCTCTCCCAAAAGCTTATACCCAAGGAACACCCTTAAAATTTTAATTAATATTGGACTAGTATCAATTAAAAGAAGCTTAAATTTAGACACAAAAATATAATTTTGTTCTCTTGTATTTTCGGCTAAAAGAGGAGCAATTTATGAGGTTTTATTTCTCTAAATTTTTTTCACAAAAGTAGAGAAATTAATATTTTCTAACACTAGAAAATTAGATTGTGAAAGATGATAAATAATAAGAGAAAAGCCCTTGGCTTTTCTATGCATGAAACCGGTTGGGGGGAGGGGAGAGAGTCAATGCATGAGCTTCACATTCTACCCAAGGCAAAACTAGGTATGCAAGGCTATAAGTTTGGGTAATCATTATGTTTTCTCATTTAAAATAATTAACACAATTTTAAACCCTAACCCTCCCCATTTTCGGTACACTTAACATAAAATGGAAAGTCCATTTTATTTTGTCATTTGTCAATTTTGTCATGTGTCACATGTTACATGACATGTTACACTTTAGTGTATTTTTAACATATTAAAAATCAACATATTAATAAAATATGTCACATACAAAATTTAACTAGTAATTCTTGATTACTTGTACCAAAATGGTTTATCAAATTTTAAATTACAATGTCTTGTATTTATAATAAATTATTCATTCAATTTCAATTGTGTATAAGCTTTTGGGAGAGGTTCTAATTTGAACCTTTGTTCATCCATTGTTGGAAAGCTCAAGAACTAACAAGAAGGAGATCTTGTTGGTGCCCAAAAATCCGAAACACAAATGTAAGAAGTGACGATTTCTTCTCTACTTTGTTTCATGTTTGCATGCATAAGATCTAGTATTTATTTTATGACCAAATAAATTAATTCATATATAAATATGTAAACTTTTGAGATTAATGAAATCTAAACAACAACGCTCATATACAAACCTTGTTACGTAGGGGAAGTGGGTACCAAACAACAACGCTCACGCTCTCACTAATGTTTCATGGCTCCGATCCTTCATGGATCGTTGTAAACTTGAAAAGAATGAGTCAAATTTCTCCGATTGGGATGCCCAACTCAAATTAGCTGCTCAAGGTGACGACAAGCTTCGTTACCTCACTGAGGCATCTCCGCCCAAACCTAATGTTAGGTCGAGTGCCGCCACTAGGGAAACATATGAGGCTTACCACAAAGCGTCCGCCGCTATCAAAATGTGTTGATTTTTGCTATGGAGGCGGATCTCCAAAGGAGTGCCTTTAAAATGGGCACTGCTTATGAAATATATTCCAAACTTGTGACAATGTTCTTACAAACACCGAGGATTGTCCAATATGAGGCGGCCTCGGCATTCTTTGATCTCGATTTCAAGGAGGGCCAAAAGTTTAGCCCTCACGTGCTCAAGTTGTTGGAGCTAGTCGAGACATTGAAAATTCAAAAGGTTGAAATCCCCAAGGAGCTCATTGTTGATAGGATTCTTCACTCCTTATCCAAAGTCAAAGCATATGTGCAATTCCGGGTGAATTTCAGTATGCAAGACAAGGGCGTGTCTCTTGAGGAGTTGCACAAGTTACTTGTGCAAGCCGAAAGAGACATGGGGCTAAATGTTAGCCGTCCTAAGGATGTGCTAAATATAAGCACTAAGAGCAAGGGGAAGTTCAAGAAGAATGGGAAAAAGAGTAAGAGGCAAGCTCCCATGAACACCAAGGCTAGGACTTTTGAAGCTAGCACTTCCAAACCCAAGAAGGGTCCTCTTGATAAATGTCATTATTGTAATGGTGTTGGACATTGAAAGAGGAATTGTTCTAAGTATCTTGGTGATATCAAAGCTGGAAAGATCACTCCGGTAGGTAAATGACTATCCTTTCTTTTATGTTTCTAAATTCAACTATGGTATTTTGATACAAGTTGTGATAATGTATCCCCTTTTTATTGTAAATAGGGCCTCCTCCAAGCAAAGACAAGGGAAAAGAGAAGCAAGCTTAAGAAATCATGAAGGAGCTAGGAGTAGCTACCAATGAAGCTTGGGTTTTATTATTGTCTTTATTTTAATGTTATGGATTTTAGAACTATTTTGATTTCCATGTTCGACATGGAAATGTGTGATCCTTTTAAACAATGGTTGTATTTTGGATTTTGGTGGCTTGGCTTGCAACCCAAGTCATCCCTTTTACCGTATTTGTTCTAAAAAAATTCGTCTTTATATGCTTGCACATAGAAATATATGAACATCTACTTAAAGTGAACCAATTGACAATTATAATGATAGGATTCATTATATGTCCACAAGCTTGAAACTTGTCTATGATCAATTATAAAGTGATGTTGAGTTGATGAACTCTCCTAAAGGAATGTCAATTACCAAGAACACTCATCAAATCTAAAATCTATTAGTCAATCTATGAGATAGTCCTCCTTATACTTCAAAATTATTATTTGTGTCTCATAAGCTATCTTTGAATATCTAGTGTATTTATTCTAAAGATAGAGTGGGAGAAAAATGAAGACACAAAGAATACAAAGAATAATTTGTATGCTTGAGTAAATGAGATCTACGAAAAAAAGAATGATTTGTATACCAAAATAGAAAGTATACATGAATAGATGAGATCTACATGACAAAAGAGACCAAGTGAACTAATCGAAAGAATATGTTCTTAAGATAAGTGAAGTAATCAAAAGAATATGTTCTTAAGATAACTACACGAGGAGACCAAAAGAAAGTTCTTGAAAGATAATGACTAAAGAAAAGTCTCAACAAGAGATTTTGCTAGTTTATGACCTAGATATAAATAGAGTTTCAATACTGATATTTACTTAAGAGCCTAAATGAAACAAAGTTGCATCCTTGAATATAAATGAGATTTATGATTAAAAATTGCAAAGAAAGATATGCCGATATCTACAAGATCTAAGTTAATTGTTAACCACGCTAGTGTCGTTACTTAACCTCATTATGAAAATGAAATGGTTAAACCTCCTTCCGAAAAGGGTATTTTGAGAAGGACGTGTATTAAATGGGTTTTCACATTTAAGTAATGACATTGCTACGTATCATTATAAAAAAGAATGAGTTAGAGATTAAAATCTCTTTCCATAAGTTTAAGATTGAAACCTTTTCAAAATAGGTATTTTGAAAAGATATGTTGGAAACATATATGGTTTTATCTTAAGAACTTGGCAAAGCAAATTTGATTTCAATTCTTGAAATGTTTCAATTGAGCAGTCAAATACGAAACATGTGGAATTGAAAGGGAGTTTGAAATTATCATGTGAAGACATAAAATTTAGTAGGAGCAATCATCTTGTAAAATTTATAACTCATTACTTGTTGAGAATGACGAGTTGGTACTGTCTTTCACAAAGAAGTATTTGAGTTTTCAATTCTGGATGAAAATGGACTAAGATGAATCCAATCACAACATGGGATGTTGGATAGGCATTGAGATATGCACATCAAATCAACAAGAAACGTAGGTTATTCATATCGATGAAAATAGAATAACCATAAGCAGTCACGGTCATTCATTGAACCTAAGAATGGTTGATTACATGATTAAAAATTACTAATGTTTCGGCCATAAGAAAATCATGCACATGTCCTATAATGAATCATATGCTTAAGAGCATGATGAGTCATTGGTAAGCCATATAAGAATCATCATGAATTCTCGAGGAGGACTAATGAGCTATTATAGTGTTTGATAGAACACGCTGTTATGTGACAAGAAGTTGCACATATTGAAGTTTCGAAAACGCGTAAGGATTTATGAAAATCCTAAACTAATTAAGCTAAAAGGAGAAATAAGAAGTTTGAAAAGATACTTGGTTATAGTAAGAAGTTACTCAAAACCAGTATTTTCAAATTTGCTAGGACTTACAAGAAGTGCTAGGCTAATCATCTTGACAATTGTTGCAAGATCCTACAAAACATATACCTGGTACATTATGAGTTGGAAGAACACTTGACTAGTACAAGTTATGTCGTCCACCATAATTCGTTTGTTATGTGATAAGCAGCAAGAAAGTTCTCTCAAAATAAAGAACCTAAACCTAGTCAGGGAAACTAGATATGTACTTGGTAAGATTCATGCTATGTAAGACAAACATGAAAATAAAGGAAAATGCAATTCAAGAGTTTGAACACATGGACACATGGTGTGTTAAACTCATGTTGCAAATGACTAGTCTTTACACACTTACAATATACATCACAAGGTGGTAATATGGTATTGACTACCCGAATGTGATGTCCACATTTGTCGTTTGAGTTATTATTAACTCACCTTATACTTTGTTACATCCAAACGGGTTGTAGGGACAATTGAACCCCGTTAAAGTGAACACGGATTAGCATTGTATTCGCCCATAGTCACTTACATGAGGTGATGTCTCGAAGTGACTAGAGTGTGATGGGATTGATGGCAAGTTCAAGTACCATGGAGTCATGTGAGATGACTAGTCGATCACGTAGGCAGACTGTTAGGAACACTTTGTCGGGCTAATGACCGCTTATAGAGTTCTTGCAAATTTATATAGCCTGGTCGTGGCGAGAGCTACTATAGTATTCTAATGAGTCAATTATTTGACTAAAGACTGTTCACCTAAGGTGGCACAGTTTCAGATTAACTTTGATTTATCTTACTACGACCTTCGTAAATGGGGTCAAATGGGCATATTTTGGGTTATGATGGCTGTGGCTAGTCGAAGGGAATAGTGCGATATGAATTGTCCACTCCTGTCAGGGTTAAAACAATATCTCAGGGCCACTCGAGGAGCAATGAACTGGAAATGCGTGGCCACGCTCGGAAAGTATCTATGGTAGATAATTCCGGTCAATCAGTTATTCTCCAGATCGAGGAAACCACTCTCGATATGATCACTTGCAAGTACGACCCGAAAGATACCTTGCATTGAGTGGAAGATAGTAATAGGACAAGAGAATTGGTGACGCACACTTGTCGAGGACAAGTGGGAGATTGTTGGAATAAGTGTCCTCCGACAATAATGCGATCACAATTGTCGATCATAATGATCACATGGTTAAATCTCATATTTAAGAATACATGTGGGAAGTAATATTTTACAGTCAACTGGTCCACACATATCAGTAATGATTGGCTGACTAGAGTTTGACATTACTGTCGTGCGACGGTGGTGACCAGTTGATCCCCTTTGGTCATACCTATAGGGAAATACTCTTATTGATTATTTAATTAATCGTATGCCGATACGAGTTAATTAAATTGCTTAAAATTGACGGATGATTTGTGAGTAAAATTAACGTGTCTCATTATAATTCGATTAAATTAGATACGGTCTAAGTAATCGAATTAATTTATTACTTAGATAAAATTATTGTTTACGAAAAAATTGAAATTGAATTTGAATGAATAATTTATTATAAATACAAGACGTTGTAATTTATAATTTGATAAACCATTTTGGTACAAGTAATCAAGAATTACTAGTTAAATTTTGCATGTGACATATTTTATTAATATGTTGATTTTTAAT
The DNA here is from genome assembly GCF_048544455.1 of Silene latifolia. Taxonomy (NCBI): domain Eukaryota; kingdom Viridiplantae; phylum Streptophyta; class Magnoliopsida; order Caryophyllales; family Caryophyllaceae; genus Silene; species Silene latifolia. The sequence goes on from NC_133534.1 coordinate 224,231,655, forward strand.
ATGTTAAAAATACACTATAGTGTAACATGTCATGTAACATGTGACACATGACAAAATTGACAAATGACAAAATAAAATGGACTTTCCATTTTATGTTAAGTGTACCGAAAATGGGGAGGGTTAGGGTTTAAAATTGTGTTAATTATTTTAAATGAGAAAACACAATGATTATCCAAACTTATAGCCTTGCATACCTAGTTTTGCCTTGGGTAGAATGTGAAGCTCATGCATTGGCTCTCTCCCCTCCCCCAACCGGTTTCATGCCCAAAAACCAAGGGCTTTTCTCTTATTATTTATCATCTTTCACAATATAATTTTCTAGTTAGTCGGACTAAATCTTTTCGGTAACTTGTCGTTAGGAGCACCTAGACCAAAACACAATTTATAGCGTCAGAAACAACTCTACAATTAGTAAAGAGGCAAGTAAAGGTCAGATCCCAAGGGACGGGAATTGAGATGAGATTTCTATTGCAACTAGTGGTGTCTTAGGGGTGTCACAATTGGGGTTGATGTAGAAGATCACTAATCTAAATAACAATAAAAGTAAACAAGCAAGATGAATTAAAAAGGGTTGTAAACAATTGATAAAAAGCAAGCAATTATCATGGGGTCATAGGGGATTCATGGGAATTGATCATACAAACTGTTCTCAAATTATAATCAAGCAATTATTGTTGTGATGGATTGAGTTGGTTTATATCTTACAATCCTAGGAAAGTTTGGGTCCCGGAGCCGAATCGATTAGATTGTACAACACCTACAAGTCGACTTAGTCTTCCCTACTCAACAACATGCATGGTCTAATGAGACTCGAGTTGGTTTATGTCTTACAAGTCTCATTCAAAAGATAGGTGATGGGTAAAAAATGCAAGGATTCATAGGCTCGCATTTCATCAAACATAACATGTGCATGAGTTGAGATCAAAACAAGCAAGCAAATAAACCATGAAAGCATATTAATTTAAGCATGAATCATTCCCCATGTTGGTTTCCCCTAATTACCCATTAACCCTAGCTATGGAACTACTCACTCATTATCATGTTGAACATGCTAGCAAGGTTGTCAATCATACCAACAAAGTGAAACATGGTGAACAAATGAAAGTAATTAGCAATAATTAAAAAGGGATTAAGAGAATTATACCTACTAATGATTCCAATAATAAAGCAAAGAATAAAAGAAGTACTTGATGCTTGATTGAGAGGTTGTCAATCTCCCAATAATAACCCAAATAATCTTCAATTACCCAAAATAAAGGATGAACAAAAGAGAGATTAAGGAAATAAAACTTGTATTAAAACTTGATTAATTGTTGATTACAATATTAAAGAGAGATTTGATTTATATTAACTACACTAAGAATTGATAAGAAGAACATGCTCTTCTATTTAGACTAATGGGGTATTTATAGTGGCGATTAGGTGTAGGAATTAGGGTTAACTAAGGGCTAAATAAGTAATTACATCTTTGAGTTTTGGACAGGAAAACGCCGGTATTTTTGGAAGGATGGGCATCCTTCTTTGAAGCTTGAGAAACGAAGTTGTGCTGCCTTGGAATCCGTGCGTCTTAGGCACGGGACGGCCGGATTCGTGGGTCTCTGCCCGGGCGTCTTGGGGAGAATACGGGCGTCTTCAGGGGTTGCTGCCCGGGCGTCTTGGGGAGATGACGCACGGATTGTGAAGGTGGAAGACGGGCGTCTTCAGGACAATCCGCACGGATTGCTTGACAGTCTCATTTCTTCTTCTTTTCTTCCCTTTTCTTCATAAAATCCTTGGGGATTTCCTCGGGGATGCAAGGATCTTTACTCATCATTGCCCATATACTATAGTATGTACAAAGGCCTTCTAATCTTGTCTCTCCTTGATGCTTGGTCATTGGATTCAATCAATTTAGTCTCATTTTGCCATGAAAATGCAATGTTTGCACTCCTTTCCTACCAAGGACACAAAACCTCAAAGAATATGCAAAACAAAGAACTAAAGACAATAAATGACCCAAATATGCACTAAAAAAGCATGGAATAAGGCTAATTCGGAGACTAAAAGTGCTCTAATTATGGTCACATCACTAGTGTTAGAAATTATTAATTTCTCTAATTTTGTGAAAAAAATTTAGAGAAATAAAACCTCATAAATTGCTCCTCTCTTGGCCGAAAATACAAGAGAACAAAATTATATTTTTGTGTCTAAATTTAAGCTTGTTTTAATTGATACTAGTCCAATATTAATTAAAATTTTAAGGGTATTCCTTGGGTATAAGCTTTTGGGGGAGCTTCTAATTTGAACCTTTGTTCATCCATTATTGGAAAGCTCAAGAACTAACAAGAAGGAGATCTTATTGGTGCCCAAAAATCCGAAACACAAATGTAAGAAGTGACGATTTCATCTCTACTTTGTTTCATGTTTGCATGCATAAGATCTTGTATTTATTTTATGACCAAATAAATTAATTCTTTTTTTTTTGGTCGAAATGTAAGTCATATATTACCAAACTTCAAAACGATACAACTCCAATCGACTAGGACATAAGCTTCCCAATCAACCGAGCGTTTTTCACTTGCATTCTACTACTTACAACTTTCCTTACCCTAGTACAAATTACATTCTTAATTGTTTGAAACACAACTTTCGGTAACATCAGAATCTGATCATGTAAGCACCTATTCCTAGCAAACCATACATGATAAAAAAAGAGAACAAATGGTTGCTCCAGTTATTTTCTTCAGTAACAAAGACCTGCATCGCATATTCAGCCACCAGGATACAGTATTCTGGCCAGGGATGTCAACACCAAGCCAGTCAGACACCAACTTCAAACACCTGCAACTGAATGCACAAGAGAAGAACAGATGATTATGCGACTCATCCATCAAACCACAAAGCAGACACCCACTCTCGCCTGGTACCCAGCGAATTAACCTATCTCTAGTCATCAGCCTGCTCTGAACAGCAAGCCAAGCAATAAAATTAACTTTACCAGGTCCAATTCTCGACCAAACCATATGATGCCATAGCATCTCAGACCCATTAGGAAGCAGCCAATGATACCCATCCTTAATGGTATATTCCTGATCCACACTATGCCAACTGTTACCAGTGTACCCTCCTTTGAGAATCTCTTTCACCTTACAAAGTTGCTTCCAAGACCAGCTAGCATTAGTAGAAGGAGAATAATTCAGCCAATCCTTCCCTTTAATATAAATTGCATGAACCCACTTCACCCATAAATGATCTTTCTTATTCATAATCCACCAAACATACTTACCCATTGCAGCAATGTTCCACATCCCAGCATTAATGAGCCCTAGTCCACCATACTTCTTGGGCATACACACCTTCTCCCATGCAACAGCAGGAGATTTATCATAGTGCTCACTTCCTTGCCACAAAAAGTTCCTACATACAGCCTCAATACTCCTTATAACCGTCTTGGGCAAAACAAAAATTCTAGCCCAATAATTGTGAAGAGTACCAAGCACTGACCTCACAAGCACCAGTCGTCCTCCATAAGAAAGCTTGCGTGCCCCAAGAGCACGAATCCTCTCCACCACTCTCTCAACTAAGACAGCACAATCCAACACAGATAACTTTTTTGCTGAAATAGGTACCCCTAAGTACCTAAAAGGCAGCTTAGTAGGTACCATACCAGTATCCTCTAGGATTTGGCCCCTCACCAAATCATCAACCCCATTCATATACACATTAGACTTATCAACATTCATTTGTAACCCAGTAGATTGAGAAAAAGTTACAAACGCACTAAGCATCACCTTGACAGACCCCAAATCTCCATGACAGAACATTAACAAGTCATCAGCAAAGCACAAATGGGAGAGTCTAAGTCTCTTACACAGAGAGTGATACTTGAATTCCTGCTTATCTTGAGCCACCATTAGTAGACGGCTAAGGTACTCCATACAAAGTGTAAAGAGTAAAGGAGACAAGGGATCACCTTGTCTCAAACCCCTCCTACCCTTAAAGTGGCCAAACACCCCTCCATTAAGAAAAATAGAATAAGAAGGTGTGGTAATACATTTCATCACCCTGCTAGTGAACTCAGAAGGGAAACCTAAAGCATCCAACATTTCCTTCACAAACCCCCATTCAACAGTATCATACGCTTTTTGAAGGTCTATTTTCATCATCACTCTAGGGGTATAGGTTTTTCTATTATAAAGCTTCACCAAATCTTGACAAATCAAGATGTTCTCAACAATATCCCTCCCTTTAACAAATGCACTCTGATTATCACTAACAATCTCAGGCAACACATCCCTTAACCTATTGCAAATGAGCTTTGTAATGCATTTATACACCACATTACAACAAGCAATAGGTCGGAATTGAGTCACTAACTTAGGCATATCAACTTTGGGAATTAAAGTGAGCACAGTATGGTTAACCTGTTTCAAAAGCCTACCCTGCTCAAAAAAATCCAGAACTGCCTGAATGACAGTGTCCCCAGTTACCTCCCAAGAATCCTTAAAAAACTGGCTAGAGTAGCCATCAGGCCCTGCTGCTTTAGTTCCAGGAATGGAGAACATAGCAGCTTTAATTTCTTCAGGAGTAACTGGCTTCATTAAAAGTGCAGAATGAGCAGGCTGCACCATCCTCCCAGTCTGAACCACACTTCTATCAACATGCTGAGTCTCCTTAGCCGTCCCCAACAACTCCAGATAATACAGTTCAAATGCTTTATTAATACCAGCAGGATCCTCTTGGAGCACCCCATTGTTATCCCTAATTTGAAAGACTTTATTAACAGCTCTTCTTCTTTTAATAGAAGCATGGAAAAACGCTGTGTTATCATCACCATCCTCAATCCACTGCATATTTGCTTTCTGACTTAGAAACTGATGCTTAGCCTTGAGAAGCCTAGCAACCTCCTTAGCAATTACCCTTTCATTATCACACAACTCAGAATTCTCAGGATTACTCTGCATCTCCTCTTGCAAAAGAAGCAAAGCTTTATGAGCCAAGCTATATGTATGCTCAATATTATGAAACCCTTCCTGATTGAGCCCCTTCAGAGGCTTTTTTAAACATTTTAACTTAGTAGCCAGACAAAACATAGGAGTCCCAGGAACACCCACCTCCCAAGTATGACTAACAACCTCCATAAAATCATCAGCAAGTGCCCACATATTAAAGTATTTAAATGGCCTAGGACACCTATCATACTGCTCCCTGAGGGTAATAATACAAGGAGAATGGTCATATAACCCCTCAGGAAGGAACTTAGCCACACAATCAGGAAACTCAATTCCCCAATCATCATTTCCCAAGACTCTATCAATCCTGCTAAACACCCTAGAGCCAGCTTCATGCTTATTATTCCAGGTAAAGAAATTACCAATAGTCTTAACAGTAACCAGACCACAAGCATGACAAGTATCCTGGAAGTGCTTAATTTCAGCCCAACTAATATCAGTACCTATCCTTTCATCAGGAAATAACACATTATTGAAGTCCCCAAACACCACCCAAGGACCTCCACCCCTAACAGCATGACCTTTCAAAGCAGTCCATAAAGCAGACCTCTCAGCAAGCTTATTAAAGCCATACACCACAGTAATTCTAAACATGATACCCTTAGCATTATCCATCACCTCAGCAAAAATACTCTGAGCATTAACCTCCAGAACAGTAATAGTAAACAAACTAGGTTTCCAAATTAACCATGTCCTACCACCTTTATGACTAGAGTTATTAGTGCAAATAGCCCAATCACTACAAACATTATTATGCACTTTATTCCAATTACTACATCTAACCCTAGTTTCAAGAAGACCAAATAACCCAACATTATTCTGATGAAGAAACCATTTAAGATCCTTCTGCTTTGTTAGGCTATTTAACCCTCCTATATTCCAGAACCCAATGTTAACCATGATCAGTAATAGGTGTAACAGACCCCATTTCATCCAACTTCCTCTTAGAAATCTGAATAGCAGAGTTGAGCGCATCCATAAATGTAAATCCAGGCCCCTTAATTCCAGAAGAACTAGCTGCAGGAGGATCAGCTCTAGCCAATCTAGAAAAAATGCGAGCTGGAGTAGGAAAATTTACTCTCCGCACAGGGGGAACCACAGGAGTAATTACAGGACTCACCAAAGGCAAGCTCATAGGAGTTTTCTCCTTAGGCCCCATACCCTGATGCTGAACCACAACAGGCACACTAAGCTGTCCCACAACATGCACACCATTCTGTCTAACCCCAGGTTTAGGACCAGTAGGCAGTCTGGTCCCAAGTTTAGGATCAGCAGGCTTACCAGGCCTAGGTCCCATAGGCTTCCAGACCTTCTTGGGTGCCTCCTTCTTTGAATCAATTTTACACTGATCTTGAGAGTGCCCAATCCCTTTGCACTTAAGACAAGAGATTGGAAGCCACTCATATTCAACCTGCACACATTGATCCTTCCCAATTTCATCCACAAACACAATATCCTTAGGAAAATCCTGATCCTTATTCACCTCAATAAGCAACCGAGGAAAGCTCAAGAAATTCCTACGAGCAGTGTTCTCATCGCATTTAAGCACCTTCCCAATACTACTCCCAATTTTCTTAAGACTATTCATCCCCCAGAACTTAATATCCAATCCCTGCAACTTAACCCAGATTGGGATAACCTGCACATCATGCTTAACAAGACATGCTTCAGGCCTCCATTCATTAACAATAACGGGTTTACTATCAAACATAAGCGGACCATAATCTAACGCCTTCTATTGATGCTCTTTTGTCTTAAACCGAACAATAAAGATGCCATTCGTCATGAACGATATCTTATCAATCGCAAAACCAGACCAAACACGCTTAATAAACCCACTAACCACCATCCACGGTGGCCGCGCACCAATAATAAAGCAGTATACAGCAGTTGACCAGAATTCAATCTCACCTGAAACATCCTCAACAGAGATTCGAGGCTTCAACGGTACTGAATGCGAACAACTCGCTGCATCCTGCCTCTTTCCAGTTGAACTCGAAGCAATTTCCAAATTTTCCTGTAAATCATCTTGAATATCAAGCTCATTATCTAACTCATTCGATTGCAGATCCTTAATCTCAGAAGATATAAACGTATTTTTGTGTTTTTGAGAATTTAATTTGGGATTATTGTTATGCTTTTTTGTTCGAGCCATTGCGTCAGAACCCTAAAAGAAAACAGAATTATCAGAACTTTCTCTCTCTAGAATCTCTCTCATCATTCGTTTTCAAATAAATTAATTCATATATGAATATGTAAACTTTTGAGATTAATGAATTCTAACACAGCGACGGTCGGCGACGGGTCCTGGTCAAATCCCGGTGATCCACGGTTATGGTGACGGTCTTAGTTCCTCAAACGGTGGTCTAGGTTACGAGTTATAACAAAGCAAAAGTGTATACATGAGACGGTCTTATCTCGAGTTAATTAGCGATGTTAGTCTTGTGAATATCGAATGTCGATCTCAATTCTCTCCCCTTTGTGATTTCGTCATATTTATTATGAATATATAAGCTAGGTTAGAAACCATTAACTTGTATTTATAGGCTAGGTTAAGGACATGTATTTTCTAATTAGAAAATTATTATTATTAAATACAATTATTATTATTATTATTATTATTATTATTATTATTATTATTATTATTATTATTATTATTATTATTATTATTATTATTGATATTATTATTATTATTGTTATTATTATTGTTATTATTATTGTTATTATTATTATTATTGTTATTATTATTATTATTATTATTACTATTATTATTATTATTACTATTATTATTATTATTATTATTATTATTATTATTATACCATTACACATAATATTATAATTATCATTATTATTATTATTATTATTATTATATCATAAATTATATATACTTCCATGGCTCTGATACCAAATTAAGGCGGATCTTTTACAGTACTAACATAGTATAAGAACGAGGACGCACACCCAAGTGCTCATTATAAGTGATTGGGATATTACCACGAAAATGTTTAATCTGACCTGATAACTGTACGGAGATGACAAAAAACGCCTAGCGCCTATCCACGGCATAACGGCAAAACGGTGTCTCTCCTTCCGCAGTTATCAATTCAGTTTGAACAATATGTGTACCCTCACTAAACCTTCTTATTTTATGTTGATAGGTAATAAAACCATCTTAAGATAATAACACATCCATGGTTTCATATATAACTTAATCAAGTGTTGTCATAATTCAACAAAGGATTTAGCCTATTAGGCTCATCCTTAGAGTAAATTAAAATAAATTTAAAACAAGAAAAATAAAAACAAGAAAACTTACAAACTTAGATTGTGCTCAGTATAGAAGACTAACGGTTGGCGAGATTTTATTAATAAGAAAGAAGATTTACAAGGGGGAGAGAGAGAGCTAAGAGAGAGGAGTAGGAGAAGCCTGCCTAGAACTAAAACATTTGCCCGTTTATATAGGCAAAAATAAAAACTATTCACAACTATTACAAAACACTTTATTAGTGTTTAAAAACTATTGCAAAATTAGTGCGGGAACTTTTATTAGTGCCCATTATTGCCCATGTTGCATATTATTGTCCATGCTATCATGCGTCATTGCATGCGTGTTTTCTGAGTGGTTTTTATTCCACTATTTTCCCTTTGTCTTTTGATTTGGCCTCTTTGGCCTTTTTATTGAGTATTTCTTCCTCTATCAATAACTGGACATCTATTTCTTCTTCCATTTCTTGAGCATCTTGAAGGAGTTCAAACGTATTTTTGCTATTGGATGCTGTAGATTTTGTCATTGACACATCACTTGTCTGGGATTTATTATCCTCATGCATTTGTCTTTGGGCTAAAGCCTTTTCTCGCAACTTAGAATAATAGCTAACAATTTGACTTTAGTTTTATTTTTCGCTTGAAATAATTCTCCAGATAGCTGGTGTTCTTCTAATTCACCAGATTCTTCAGCATTGAAAATGATCAAACTATCAATTTTGTCTTGGATTAAATTGATCGTGTAAATACATTTTAACTCATTTGTATCTTTATCTTGTCTCATCATTGCATCCCAAAAGCGAGAATAAGATTCTCTTTTTAAACAAAATAAATTGAGATCATTATAACCTGTTTTAGGAATAAATTTCCAAATCCAGGGAATAGAAAATTCAATGAAAAAATTTAATTGAATAATGCCAGGAATATTATCCTGATCCGTTTCTGGAAGCAAATCTTTCCATTCGTCATAAAGATTTTTAAACATTGGTGGTAAAATGTCTTCATGAGTGCCATAAAATTGCCACCATTTTATTAACCAATTTGGTAAATTTTGGTTAAAAACTTCCGGATAAATTTTTATGAGCCTGTGTGGCTCTTTGTAGGGTTTTCATATAGAAAAACTTTGTCAAAAGCCTGGATATAATCCCAGTAATTGTATTCAACTTTGACATTATTTTTGTTGATTAAGGTTTTGGAAGTGGATGGGGTAATTCCCCATTCTTCTATGGATATTATCCGCTTGATATTTATTTTTGAAAATTTAAAGAAATTTCATGGATCTTCCCAATGAGATAAATGGCATTCGTTTTGAGATAGGATTCCTTCATAAAAACCCCGACTTTTATAAGTCTCCATAGGAAAATGATTATTCGTTAAATAGCGGTTATATAATAACCAGGGATTTTCTTCCCATTTCTTATCGGGATTTTGGAGTATAATAATCTCCCTTTCTTCTGGTGATTTCACCATTTTCTCTTTATCATCAAGAGAATCTTTCATAATTTTTTTGAAGGATGGCGAACTTATATTAAGTTCTTTCTGCTTCCATATTTGGAATTCATCATAATCTTCTTTTGTGATATTATCACATAAATTTTTGGCTATTAGCCTTTTTTTACCATATTGTGCCAAAATATTATTTGGTCTTATATAACCAGATGATGATCCTGGTCCTGGGTTATTCCCAGTTTTGATAATTGAGGATAATTGTCCTGTGTTATGGGTATTCCCATATCTGATAATTGAGGATGATTGTCTTCCTCTCCCTCTATTAGAAGGATGCATAAAGCGGCCACGGCCACGGCCTCGACCAAAATCCATTCCTGCTGAAACAAATTACAAACTCTTATAGAGTTAAATACTCCCTTGTTAAGAAATCAGGGAGATGATTATCAGATCCTTTTTTATAATGGATTTCAAAATCAAAAGGGGCTAAATGTGCTTGCCACCTTGCAAACATTTGCTTGGAGACATCATGTTTAAAATCTTTTTGAAACATAAATTTCGCAGAACTACAATCAGTTCTTATTATAAATTTTTGGTTATATAAATCATTTTGAAATTTTAAAACACATCTGACTATGGCTAAAACTTCTTTAGCAACCGTTGCATAATTAGATTGTGCAGAATTCCATTTTCCTGAATAAAAACGGACTAAAAATTCCTGTTTATTATTAGGATCTATTTGTTTAAGAATCCCTCCATAACCAATGTCTGAAGCATCAGTTTCTACTATTTTTTCCCAATGAGGGTTTGCCAAACTAAGGCATGGTAAAGATATAACTTTACTCTTAACTTTCCTGACAGCTCTAGTGTGATCATTAGACCAAGCACAGGGATTTTTCTTCAACCTGTCATATAAAATAGCTGTATCTTTTGCCAAGTCATCATAATAAGGTGAAATATAATTCAAACTTCCTAAGAATCTTTGGAGTTGAGTTTTGTCAATGATTTCATCTGGGAATTTAGACCCAAATTCAATACTTCTATTAATAGGAATAATTTGGCCTTTCTCAATATTATGACCTAAAAATCTGACTTTAGTCTGAAATAGAGACATTTTAGTTTTAGAAATTACTAAACCATTAGATATGACAATTTTTTTGAAAATATCTAAATGTTTAAAATGTTCTTCTATATTCATAGAGAAGATGAGAATGCCATCAATATAAACTATGATAAAATGACTATAATTGTTAAAAATATCATTCATAATTTTCTGAAATTCTGATGGAGCATTTTTTAAACCAAAAGGCATAACATGCCATTCATATTGTCCAAAAGGAACATTAAAAGCGAGTTTTATATCATCTCATTGGTCAATTTGAATCGCGATAACAGATTTTAAATCAAATTTAGAAAAAATTAGAGCTTTATACAAACGGTCTAATAAATCTTTTTTATTAGGTATTGGATATCTAATCCATTTTAAGACCTTATTTAAAGGTTTATAATTAATGACTAATCTAGGAACTCCTCGTTCCTTTTCAGCATTTTTGTTAACATAAAAAGCTGTGCAAGACCATGGTGATTTGGATGGTCCAATAAGCTTTTTCTTTAAAAGAAAACTTATTTCTTTTTTGCAAAATTCTAAATATTCTGAATTCGTTTGACAAGGCCTAGCCTTAGTAGGAACATTATCTTCCCTGAAATCTTCTTCATAAGGAAGATTTACTATATGCTTTTTTCTGTTCCAAAAAGCATTAGGATGGTCATTGCAAATAGATAAAGAAAATTGGTTTTCAATATCAATAATTTTTTGTTTTAATCTAGGATTATTAAGTTTTTGATCTATAGTCAAAATGTTAACTTCATGTTTTAAAAAACTTAATTGATTTTCTTTTAAAGAAATTCTATCATAAATCTCATTTATAGCTTTCATAAAGGGTTTCATGATGAAACTGAAAGTAATAGTTTTTCCTTGATAATTTGCAGTTAAATTCTTATTATCTGCAGTAAAAGGATAAATTTTTGTTATAAAAGGTGTTCCAAGAATAATAGGAACCGAGAGTTTATTTTTGACTAAAAGAAAACTTAAAGGTATGCAGGTGTTATTAACACATATATCAGCTTTTGGGAGTTTAAATTTAATATCTAATTTATCTCCTCCTGCTTGAGATAAACTATGAGTAGTTTTGACAAAATACCTGGAGTCAATTTCTCCTTCTTGTATAACATTTAAATCTGCTCCAGTATCAATTAAAGCAATAAATTCTTTAGAAAATTGATTATTAATTCTAAGAAGAATCTTAACATACCATTTTTGTCCAGCAACCATATTTGTAACACCCCGATTTATAAAGGAGCCTCTAGCAAGACATTCCCTAATAAACCGGACTGTTACCATCTCGGTTTCCCGAGGTAGTGAATAACAAATTAAACTCCAAGGCAAATTACATAATTTCTTTAACTTAACTTTTTACAAAACCTCATTTACATCAAATTACAAAGAACTAACATAAATAAAAGTGAAAGTCTTCTAAATGATGATCTAGCTACTTCTGATCCAGTGTCTCACGCCCATCAAGTTCCCATCCTATCTCATAAACCTGTCAAGCCTGCTCCCCAATATTTGGATAGTCACAGGTGTTCACGAATACACAGGGTCAACCACGAGGTTGAGTAGGGAATACAATGAAACAACAAAATATGATATGCATGCTCCTCCGTCACCTCCACCTCCATCTCAACTCATATCTCATAACCGAACGCCCATGACCATACCGATCCCGGTAGACTATATATCGACCGTAGCCGATCCGCACTCATGGAATCGAGGACACCAGGGCAAGTCTGCAGAACCCGCCTGGGCCTTATCACAACATCATCATCACCACACCACGTCACTACAACATCCTCCATCTCCAATGCATATGAATGCTCAAGAAATTAATGCAACACAATATGTATATCATTGAACTGGTAAATCATAGAATCATGCCTAGGTTCCGAATGTTGTGATAATATACTCAATACGATCAATTGATCAAGCACATTCCAGGATATGAATCATATCATGAATCAACAACCACGAATCAAGTCAACGTTCACAGTTTGGTCATATGAAACACAAACAAGTCAACACCATTCGACAACAACGATAATAAGTCAAGTGTATTTCCCTACCTTTTCGCAATCCAAGCACACAAGCAATCAATTATGGTCCTTCACATATCCATCACCTACATAACATAATTATGTATAATTACCACCTACTCAATCAAATAATCATGCACATAACCTAGACTCATCATAACTTAATAGGAATATCAACTTAAAGAACAAACACGATTTTTCCTGATTTTCCAGCACATGACAGACTCGGAATAAAATACATAACTAATTCCAGAAAAATCAAATTGATACAAGGCCAATTGGATTGGAACCCCATGAGTCTTAGATACAAATTATATCTAACGTGTGTTTCTCGAATTCCAAACTTATCAAGAGTTTTCAGACTGATTTCCAAAAACTGACAGAAACCATCGCATAAAAAGTATTGATTCATAAAACGGGTTTAAAACATTATTTTGCAGTAATTCAAAATCCTATTATCATCTAGACTATACAAAGATGATGTATGAAGAAGCCTCATAACTGAATCGACATAAAATTTAGGGTTTCAAATCATTTTCCACAACCAAATCAGATTCACTGACTTTTTAGCGACATGTTCATAAATAAATCACCTATGACAAACCATAAAGAATTTGACTACGAGATTTTATATGAATAAACTAGACATCAAATAAACTGGACTCTCTTTTCAAACTTTTTGAATACGAACACTTTAAAACAGTATAAACAATGGAATGAAATCGACTTACAAACAGGGAAATCGAATTAGGTTGGAATCGATGAGAAATCTTCAATCAAATGAAAGGCTCGACAATTCTTCTTCCTCTCCCTTTCTCTAGGTTTAGAAATGGTTTTATGAATGATAAAATGAAAAGGGGCGAGAGGGAGAGCGGCTCTTAGATTAGGTTTAGGGTAAATGGTGGTTACATGTTCCGGGTAGGGCAAATGGGTTAAACGGTTATGGTCGTTGGGTAAATGTAGATGGGTAATTCTTGACCCAAAAGACAAAATGTGATGTAGCCCGACTCAACATATACGATATAAACCCGACTTAATAACATTCACGATATTACGATGCAACCAATATAAAATGTATAATACTAATATATAATAATATCCGTTTAATCGATTATATAAAATACGAGGTATTACAGTTTACCCTCCTTAAAAGAAACTTCGTCCCGAAGTTTACCCTCTCTACCAACCAACGCAAACGAATTATGAAACGCATATACAAAGGTATGTAAGGCACCCACCAAATTGAATATTAAACGCAGTATTACATTCCACCCTCCTTAAAATAAACTTCGTCCCCGAAGTTTAACCATAACAGAAACACATCATGTAACACTCCAACATAACCCACACAACGCATAACTAATATAGCCAAACTGAGAAATCACACATGAAGTATAAAGATTGTAGATTTTACAATCCTACCCTCCTTAAACATGGTTACGTCCCCGTAACCTTCATTATTATAACAAAAGTTCTCAAACTACTGCTAACAATTGAAAGAGGATAAAAGATTCACAACTCACGCTCAAGTTACTAATCCCTACTAAAGACAATCAATATACAAGCTCTCTCAAGAAAGCTACGATTCTTCTTTGCTTTCTGAGACATCGCCACGGATCGGAGCAAAAGCCACGTTGAATAACTTAAGACATTTCAGTATTAATCTAGACACTCTTCATATCAATCAATACATGCAATAACATTCACAGGATCTGCTTGTCAATCTAATTTATACATTACTACTCAGGTTACAAAGATGAAGATGCCTAGGTGCTCACATATGGTTCATGTCAAATAACATCGTTTCATCAAGGTTACTAAGCAAGATCACTAATGTAACATACCACGATAATCCTATCCGGCGTATTCTCGTGGCAGCATATTTTCCAAGAAATATTGGTAACATTTACTCATGTGAATAATCAAATTATGAATGGAACAATGCTTTACAAGGTTACCAGTAAAAATCATTAGTAATTATTCATTTCACTAATCATTGTAATCTCATACCTTAGAAACATAGGGAATCAATCAACATAAGAAAAGAATTAGGGTCGAAACTTAATAAATCGATTTATGAAAATTTGTAACCTAATAGGTCCAGTCTGACTTTCCTTTACATAACTGTACAGATTTAGGTCAAGACACAGGATCACCCATAAAATGAAGACAACCAGTTTCGCAGCACTTATCATCATAGAAATATTTTTAATCCTCATAACAAAGGGTTTGGAATTTATTCACGAATGACGAACGCACATTGATTGGCAAATTTTACAAACTTATTGGTCGAGTCAATCAAGCTAGTAAACAGCGATATTGGAAAGTTAACATACAAGACTATCATACATAAAATTTCGTTCTTGGTGTTAAATATATTTAAACTGCACCCAACACAATGACATAAAAGATTAAATGTATTTAACTACACCAATTTCAACATACCATGTTAACACATAACTCACTTAAATCACCACATTACATTTCCCGTTTTGACATTCGTAACTAACCACAACCCACCAATTCACTACATGAACGAACAACATGACCAAATTAATCCACTAATTTGTGACTCCGTTCTAGCTTCATTCCTCCAGACTAGCAAATATCATGAAACCATACAACGGACACATTTGGAAATCTCATTCAATTTATACTCACACGATAAAATTTAACTTCATTTACAAAACTTTTACTTTCATCTTTGGACGGTGAATAACTTTCTTAACATAAATCTTATATGAGCCGTCCATAGAATCCATTTCTGACTTACTACGAAACTCAAAATCAGATAAACTTAATTCAATTCCTTCAAACAATACAAGCTTAGGTGTCGACTCATATTTCATAATTTACAGGTTCATCTTATTCATTTCAGTCCTATCTTTACTAATGAACGACTATTACCTCAACATCGGGATTTTAGTTGCACTTCTTTACTCGAGTTATATTCAACTAACACGACTACGACATTTAATCGGAGACCTTTTAGATAGAACACATTCCCTGGTGACGTCTCATCAAAGCATACGATTCGTACCATAAAGTAAAGCAAGTAACTACAAATTAACTGTGTTCAATCAAATTTTTACCTCTTTATTATAGATCTATTTATCACAGGTTGCATGGTCACACAAAGTATAAGTACCAACTCAATTACATGTTAAATTTTAAAACGATTTATCACGTCATAAGAACTAGACAAGAGTCTAACCATATAGTCAATATAAGAAGATTATTAGTTTAGATCGGAGGCACACTATAAAATTCCCAGTTAAACTCCTTACGGAACCATCGACTGTGCGTCATGAGTAATTAACTTAATAATGTAGAAGTCAAACAACTGAAATTACAATTGAGTATTAATAGTTATATGATTCACAATAACAACAAAATTACTTCCATATCACACATATGTTTAACATTTTAGCAACCATACCATTCAATTGTATCCATCAACTCAGTATAATTCATTTTCAGCAAAAATGAGAGATATCGCATAAACAACTTAAACATGTACATCTACCATCATATAACTTGTAAAACATTATCTATGACAAAAGATTAGTAAGGTGAACACGTTTCTACGGTTTGCACGGTTTGAACAAATAGGCAACTCGTAGGCTCAATTGAATGCAACTATAACGGCTATCATTTAAACCAACGCATATCATGTGAATCATCAAAGGGTTATCTCATTATAATTCGAAAGTTCGAGAATATATTTCAAATATCGTAACTATATCGTAACTATATCAACTATATTTCAAATATCGTGACAATTGCAACAATCACCTTAGCATTTCATGACCATACAACTATGAACATATCCAATAAGGAACAACAACACTATTTTATTATCATATCATAAGTTTAGGTTCAACTGAAATAAATTAATGCAATGAAAGTAATAAGTATAACTATAGGCACACAGACTCACATAAAACACATGAGAACTCAGATGACATCCTACATGTGTGAACATTTAGACATACTCATTACTACCATCCATGTGTAAACATTTAAACATAATTATTATAAATATTCACGCGAGTATATTAGAACAATCAAGTTAACATTTAACGCCACCAACTTTACCAAGATATGACAATATAGTTTTATATTTATATATATCCGACCACTATACAAATATGATGAACACACCAGAGATATTACAACATGCCAAGCATATATAAAATATGCAAACAACCGGACTCGTATAAAATATTTCACCCTCGATTAAGAATCAAATTAAGCTATTCAATTTCACTCATACTATCATGCCAACAATGTTATAAACTAAACTTTAATTTTTTTTATCACTTATTAAGATACATAACCAATGAATATGTGTTCTACTATCATCATATAAAGACACTATAATTTCACATTAATAAGGCTCATGAAATAATCGAACAACTGTATGAAAACTCAACATAGAATTCACATTTTAAAAGTTATGATTCACGTTGTAACTTCCAAAAATCATGAATAAATAACCATTCAACGAAAACTTGAGTTATATTACTTTTTATAACATACATAGAGTTAATAATTCGTGAGAAAAAAATGAGGTCCAAAGCTCAAGAATTCAATTTTTAAAGGATTTTGCAACTCAGTTGGTCCAAACAAGTATGTGACAGCAATTGGTCCGAAACATGGGTCAGTTTGCAAAACTTACCAATTATTATAGAGACATCAAGAATTTTCGTGGCTTATCAATTTGAAAACATATACGAATCTTCTGATCGATGGAGTTGGAATTATGCAAAAATTATTAATACAATTTAAATGAGGATTTTTACAAAATCGTTGGTCAAAACATCACTGCACAGGAACTTCCTGACCACAGCCCACTAAAATATTTATTACTCCTAATCCGTATATCCTATAAGCATGAAACCAACGCCAAATGAACACTAACTCACGAGGCTATCTCTCATAAAATTTTCATCCATAGGCAATAAACAGAAAAGAAATGGCAGTAAGGTCAATTAAAGAGTAAAATCAAACAAAACGAGTTTCAGCACTAGGTCATTCTTTACTATGTTACAAGCTCTTATGAGCATACTATGTATACTAACCCATCCCAACTTAAATCTCACACTTTGTACTTACGTAAACATCTATCCCATAGAATCCCTTCGCATCTCGATCTACTCCTTACATCTAAATCACGATTGCTATGACTAGAAACATGCAATTCAATAGTGTTTCTGATTACTATCACAATACTATACTAGCATGGCTTCGGGATCACATAACCGCATATCGCTAGATATAATAGCACTATCAACACGTCATTCAACATCCATCCAGATAAATATCATCAATTCGCAATTATTTCTACGCTCACGATTACCACAATCCAACACTTCATTGATTATCAACCTGAACACGAAAATTTATTTCTCATCTCCACAACATCATATGATCACGTCATCATTCATACAAAATACTTACCGTAACGTTGTCCTGCAGAGTGGTTAGAATATATAGGTCTCAAAGTATATATCAACTCGATTATATCCAAGGTTTTCCTTCTAACTACCCCATTCACTCAATTTATCTCGGGTTACCTCGGTTCAAAAGCGAGAGGGCAAAAGAGCACGCATTAAGGGCGCCTTCTTAACCGCACTGTGAGCTCCTAACAGTTTATTCCCAGGGGTTCATTTTATTTAGACACATCCTACGTTCATTGGGTTCATTGGTTTAGGCCTGAGGATCGTTCGCTCTGATACCACTTTGTAACACCCCGATTTATAAAGGAGCCTCTAGCAAGACATTCCCTAATAAACCGGATTCATTACCATCTCGGTTTCCCGAGGTAGTGAATAACAAATTAAACTCCAAGGCAAATTACATAATTTCTTTAACTTAACTTTTTACAAAACCTCATTTACATCAAATTACAAAGAACTAACATAAATAAAAGTGAAAGTCTTCTAAATGATGATCTAGCTACTTCTGATCCAGTGTCTCACGCCCATCAAGTTCCCATCCTATCTCATAAACCTGTCAAGCCTGCTCCCCAATATTTGGATAGTCACAGGTGTTCACGAATACACAGGGTCAACCACGAGGTTGAGTAGGGAATACAATGAAACAACAAAATATGATATGCATGCTCCTCCGTCACCTCCACCTCCATCTCAACTCATATCTCATAACCGAACGCCCACCATACCGATCCCGGTAGACTATATATCGACCGTAGCCGATCCGCGCTACGCAATCGAGGACACCAGGGCAAGTCTGCGAACCCGCTGGGCCTTATCACAACATCATCATCACCACACCACGTCACTACAACATCCTCCATCTCCAATGCATATGAATGCTCAAGAAATTAATGCAACACAATATGTATATCATTGAACTGGTAAATCATAGAATCATGCCGGTTACCGAATGTTGTGATAATATACTCAATACGATCAATTCAGTCAAGCACATTCCAGGATATGAATCATATCATGAATCAACAACCACGAATCAAGTCAACGTTCACAGTTTGGTCATATGAAACACAAACAAGTCAACACCATTCGACAACAACGATAATAAGTCAAGTGTATTTCCCTACCTTTTCGCAATCCAAGCACACAAGCAATCAATTATGGTCCTTCACATATCCATCACCTACATAACATAATTATGTATAATTACCACCTACTCAATCAAATAATCATGCACATAACCTAGACTCATCATAACTTAATAGGAATATCAACTTAAAGAACAAACACGATTTTCCGATTTTCCAAAGACATAATGAGACTCGGAATAAAATACATAACTAATTCCAGAAAAATCAAATTGATACAAGGCCAATTGGATTGGAACCCCATGAGTCTTAGATACAAATTATATCTAACGTGTGTTTCTCGAATTCCAAACTTATCAAGAGTTTTCAGACTGATTTCCAAAAACTGACAGAAACCATCGCATAAAAAGTATTGATTCATAAAACGAGTTTAAAACATTATTTTGCAGTAATTCCAAATCCTATTATCATCTAGACTATACAAAGATGATGTATGAAGAAGCCTCATAACTGAATCGACATAAAATTTAGGGTTTCAAATCATTTTCCACAACCAAATCAGATTCACGGACTTTTCAGCGACATGTTCATAAATTAATCACCTATGACAAACCATAAAGAATTTGACTACGAGATTTTATATGCATAAACTAGACATCAAATAAACTGGACTCTCTTTTCAAACTTTTTGAAGACGAACATTTTAAAACAGTATAAACAATGGAATGAAATTGACTTACAAACAGGGAAATCGAATTAGGTTGGAATCGATGAGAAATCTTCAATCAAATGAAAGGCTCGACAATTCTTCTTCCTCTCCCTTTCTCTAGGTTTAGAAATGGTTTTATGAATGATAAAATGAAAAGGGGCGAGAGGGAGAGCGGCTCTTAGATTAGGTTTAGGGTAAATGGTGGTTACATGTTCCGGGTAGGGCAAATGGGTTAAACGGGTATGGTCGTTGGGTAAATGTAGATGGGTAATTCTTGACCCAAAAGACAAAATGTGATGTAGCCCGACTCAACATATACGATATAAACCCGACTTAATAACATTCACGATATTACGATGCAACCAATATAAAATGTATAATACTAATATATAATAATATCCGTTTAATCGATTATATAAAATACGGGGTATTACAATATTTATGGTTTGGAGAAATTTTTTATTTTTCTCAAGCTTTGGGAGAGTATTAACAAGTTGCATAGCTTGATCCTTACCATCAGGGTTAAGAATAGGAATCTCATGGTTATCAACTTCTTTTTCATTAGATTCTTGATCATTATTTAGCAAATCATTTTGAAAAATAAAAAGTTGTTCAAGATTAGAAATTCTAGTATCATTTCTTTGTTCTTCAATTTTTAGAAGTTTAATCTCAGATTTTAAATTATCCATCTCTTTCAAAATATCTTGTAAAGAAGAAGGATTAGAAGTTGCGTTTTTATTTTGAAGACGTTTATAAACTTCATTTAAAGAATAGGGTTTTTCTTCTGTAAAACTCTGTTTTCCATAATCCAAATTATTATGAGAAGTGCTAGGTATATTTTCAATAATTTGTGATCTTAAATCAGCACTTGGGTGTGCGTCCTCGTTCTTATACTATGTTAGTACTGTAAAAGATCCGCCTTAATTTGGTATCAGAGCCATGGAAGTATATATAATTTATGATAGTTAAGTCATAATTCAACATTTTCTCATCTTATGAGTTTACGCGTACTTAATACGGGTAAGTCTACTGTGAAAAACAGTATGACTGAAGAGGTTGAATATCCTCAGAATTTAGAGTTGCTAAACAAATGGACAATTCCAGAAGTTAGCAAAAGAACTATTTATAATTATGGGTTTTTTGAATATATCGGGTTAAAACACAGAGTTAAAACCACAGAGGAATCTATTTCTCTAAATAATGAAGAAATGTATCTTCAACTTTTAAACAACAGTGACTTAGAACCACTAAGAAAATCTAAGCACCAATTTATTCATATTGGTTTAGTCCAAGTGGCTTTTAAACCACTAACTCGGAAGGATTACGAGAAAGTTTTATTTGACCTTAAGAGATGGCAGAAATTTGAATTGGCAAAAGTCAATTATTGGAGTTGTTAAATCCAGTCTGGCTCATGGTCCAGTATATTTTGACGTTTACCCAAATTTACAATTATCTTTAACAGATGCTAATATATTAGATGCTTTAACTTTAAATGTTAAAACTCATGGTTACAATTATGCTAAAGGATCTGAATTAATTTGTATTTGCTACAGGATTTATTATAAACCTTTATATACTTTAAATCCTCACTGTAGATTAGCTGATAAAGCTATAAATGAGACTATTATTATTGAAACCAATTGTAACAGATCTAATATCACTACTAGAAAGGCTATTAAATGGGAAGAAATATCTTTCCCTGAAAATTGGACAATCACCCAGGCTATGCCTCCTCAACCGATTATGGAGACTAATTTACTTGATGTACTGACAAACTCTGAAGGAGAGTTACTTTAAATTTCGGCAATAACCATACTAGACCTAGAAGTAGTACTTCAAAAATGACTAGATCTTTTTCTAATAGGACTTTTATTTCAACCCTTGATCAAGATTTAGACATACCTAGTACATCTAGGTGTTCAACTTCTCAATTAAGAGATGAAGATTTTATTGAAACAAATGAAGATGTTTTAAGAATGCATTCTGATAAAATTTTAAGACGACATTCTAAAAAAGAAGCGGACACATTGTCCCAAATGAGTTATACTGATGATTAAGAAGGCCTTACTAGATTTTTCTCCTGGTTCAATAACCAGAAAATTAATTAGTAATGAATTTCAATCTCCTATTTGGGAAAAATTTAGAAATTGGTTTTTTCATAATTTTGATGAAAAACAACAAAACATCTTGCAAGATGAGTTTTATGAATACTGCAAATCAGTAAATGCAGTTATTTATTTTGTCCC
This sequence comes from Silene latifolia, assembly GCF_048544455.1. Classification (NCBI taxonomy): domain Eukaryota; kingdom Viridiplantae; phylum Streptophyta; class Magnoliopsida; order Caryophyllales; family Caryophyllaceae; genus Silene; species Silene latifolia. Next base: position 224,254,008 of record NC_133534.1, read on the forward strand.
TTGGTATTGTTCAACTTATTTATATAATCATTTAACTATTCTTAAAAGAAATTTTGAACTTCTCAATGGTAATGAAGTTAAGGGAGTTTATCCTCCTCTTAAGAAATTTAAATTAGATGGGTGTTCTTACATGCCCCTTTCAAAAATTTATGAAGACGGAACTATTACCACGACTACTAAACATTTAAATTATTTAAGTGAACAAAATAATTATGCTAATCTATCTTTAAAAATTCTTGGAGAACATGTTACAGATTTACACCATAAGGCTAATAAAGTCATAAATCTTCTTAATCAAGTCATTCAAAATACCAAGACTGAAGACCCTTCTTCTTCTTCTTCGAAAGAAATAACTCCTATTATCAAAAATCCTCCTGAAATAAAGAATTATAAATTTTTATCTGACATTAAAAACGAACAACTTATAAGTCAGTTGGCTGATAAGGTTGCAAATTTAAAGTTGCAAACTTTAAATGAAGAAATCAATCCGAATTTCAAAGATGATTTGAATGTTGTTTCAAAAAATAAATGGAGTCAAAAACCTATTAATACTCTATATTATAATAGAAGACCTTCACCTGTTGATATTGGACGGGGAAGAAAATCTTTGAGATTATTGGACATAGTTATAGTGGATCTCATATCTATGAATGGAATATAGATTATTTTGCTGAAAAACAAATTCATAACCATTGCCATAGAATGCTTATGTATTCTCAAGTTTGTAAAAATGCTAATAATAGTGATTCCCTTTGTTGCTAAAATGATAGCATCGGGATTCACCGGTCAACTTAAAGGATGGTGGGATAATTACCTCACTAATGGACAAAAAACAGCTATTATTACAAATACAGAAATTAAAGATGAAGTGCCTACAGAAACTGCGGTTTACACTTTACTTGTCAATATACTTGATCATTTTACTGGTCAATTGGGTAATAATTATGATTCCACAAGAACTCTTTTACAAAATTTTAGATGTAAAACTTTAACTGATTTTAGGTGGTACAAAGACACCTTCCTTAGCAGAGTCATGCTTTTACCAGAATGCAATAGCTCCCATTGGAAAGCTAAATTTATTGATGGTTTACCACATTTATTTGCAGAAAGAATCAGAAAGATTCTTCGTGGAGATAATCCTTCTATTAATTATGAACGATATAATTATGGTCACCTTATTAAAGCTTGTACAGCAGAAGGTATAAACCTTTGTAATGAAATTAAATTAAACCAACAACTCAAACACCAAAATATTATTGAAAGAAACCAATTAGGAGAATTTTGTGAACAATTTGGTATGGATATACCTTCTACTTCTCGTAGAAAACAACACAAAGGCAAGGATAAAACTTATTATCCTAGATATAAAAAGAGAAGATATTCTAAAGCAAAACTTGAAGAAAAAACTGATCGAAAAAATCAGAGAAAATTCCATAAAAAGCATTATAGGAAAAAGGGTTATATACCTTCAAAAGAAATAAGGTGTTTTAAATGCAATAAAAAGGGTCATATGGCAAACAATTGCTGGACCCAACAAAAAATTAATAATCTTGATATAGATGACGATCTTAAAGACAAGATTTCAAAATTATTTCTTAATGAACTAGATCTACAGAGTGAAACAGAAACTATGTCTGATGATTCTAGTAATTCTAGTAATAATTTAAAAATCCTTAAAAATGATTCTTTTTACACAGACAGTAGTTCTGCAACTACTAATTCAGATTATTATTATTATTATTATTATTATTATTATTATTATTATTATTATTATTATTATTATTATTATTATTATTATTATTATTATTATTATTATTATTATTGTTACTTAAGCAACCCGAGCACACAACCCAAAGAATCTACACGGCCCAATTAACTAATCCCGACTCATTTTATTATATTACTCCGTCTTATTGCAATTATTATTTTAAATGCTATTATTATGAATTAATTATTTTAGTTACATAAATTATATACATAACTACTTATCAAATTACGGGGTATTACAATAATTGCCAATAATACTTATGTTTCGAGAATTATTATTGCTCTTTTGTTGTGTTACTTTTCTTAGGATCTAGTTCGTTAATGAAGATGGAAATCAAGTAAGGCGAGTTAAAGACGGGACATAATATACAAAATAGACCAATTGGCAAACAAAATTTGAATCGTATGAAGAAAGTCAACTTAGACATTGACCAAAATGAAGCCAAGTCCTTGATCGCCATTATCAACCAACTCAACACCAACATAGTTCCGACCTGCAAGCAACAACTCCGTCTTGGACGAGCAGCAATCAACCAAGCAGCAGCGGCATTGCCATTACACCTCAAACACCACCATGCAAACCAAATATAAGCAGCGGCAGCCGTTATACAACACCACCAACCGAGCTCGTCATTCCACCACCAACCTTGGTTCACTGCCACCATTCATTTCACCACCGTTCTAGGATAAATTTCATCACCATCGTCCTGCCCGACATCACCATTTCAGGCGCCATCACAACCACCATAGCTCACCTCACCTCTGTCCCGTAGCAACAGCTACTAGGAAACCCGACATCGAAATCAAGCTAACCGAGTTATTTGGAAATTAATTTTGCTCCTAGCCGCCTCACCGGTCGTCGGCCCCTTCACCGACCCAGAACACAATCAGTTCATCCCTATTTCCAGAAGCTTCCCTGCCGGTCATAGCACCGGTGGCCGGCTAACCGGCTCGCAACACATCTCAACCCATCTCGCAACAACTCTTGCACTCTCAGCCACCCCACCGGCTGCTGACCTCCTCACCGGCTCCCACAACAAATCATTTCACCCTTTGTTTCCAGAAGATCCAGAGTCGGTCACCTTGCCGGCTTGAAAGCCGGTAGTGGGCGCTACATCCCCCGTTGTTGCGTTTTACCCTTTTGTCCTAAATTGTGTCGAGTTGTTTTTCTGAGAGTATCGTGTCTTTTTTGTTGAGTTTTTGGAGAATTATTATTAGTAGGATTATTATAAGATGCGCGCAGCTTTCATTAAAATTAAAATAAAAGGTTTACATGAAATTGGTGGGGAGCCGAGAGACAATCTGGGCTCCCACACCCTTAGCAATAGCAAAGCTAAGTCTAGTAAAAATGTAAGCGGCTACCCGAGCCCCCGCATCCTGAGATACCGAGAATTTCTGGATCGGCTTGAGCAAGGCAACAACATCCGAACCCAGCTCCCCCAGTGAAGAGAAAGAGAAAGGTAGGAAACCATAACCCGCTACCGCGCACAAATCCCCATACTTAGCACACTTTCGCTGAGCAAAGATCAAGCAACAACCCGGCCCGCACAAAATCGCCAACCCGCCCGAGTCAAAGGTGAAGAACTGTCGGTCGACGCACACATCACGCCCCCTGTCCCAAGAATAAAGCAATAAATCCGCAGGACGAAGAGAGCCACCATGCCCATCAACCAAACCGATATCAACCTCCTTCCCCGCAGTAATACCAGATCTATAACAGATGTCGAAAAGAGTGTACCGGACAAGGTTATGCCGATTTTTAACGCCCACGGTGACAAGTACAAGAAACAAAGCATGGTCCCCAAAAACATCCCCAAAGAAAAAACCCGAGAGCAAGCGGGACAGGGCCCAGATACCGTGAATAACGGAACACCCAGACGATACCCCAACACACTACGGTAAGTCCTCCCGTTCATAGTCTGCCCCAACCCTGAGATAGGAACCGCACGTAAACAATCAGAGGAGTGAGAACCCTGCTGAGACTGCCACAAAGCAAGCTGGCGTGATGTCAAAGAGAAAACAGACTCTGAGGCAGCAGCAACCGTCATGAAATAAATGTCAGCCAATTTCTTCATAAGTTTGGGGGCAGCAATTTCACTAGGGTGACCTAATATATCGAAACTCGTAGTCGCGATAAACACTGCGCAACATCATCAAAAGCGGGGCCAGCGGCTACAACACCAGAAGGGCCGAAGAGCTTAGCCTGCAAACCAGCAGACTGCAAGCGGGACGCAATAAAAGCATAAAATAAAACATCTCCCGCCGCATAGACACCAAATCCACCAAGATGAAAAGGGAATATAGCAAGGCGCCACTGCCAATCCCCAAAACCTGGCCCTGACGCGGTGACAATAGGTTCCAAGCTAAAACGCAGAGCGGCATCAAAAGGAAGATGGACAGACCCAAAAACACTAGGGGAGCAAGTACGAAGGGAGAAGTAGAGCTTAGAAATACCAGTACAAGCTCGAAGAAGAAGCAACTCACATTGCGGGTGATGCGTGTCTTTTATATAAGGTTTTCACCTCATTTTTACACGCATTTCTGTGCTTTTTATGTAGCATCTGGCTACAAATACCCCCGAATATTCTACTTTGGTCCGTTTATTGTAATTTGCAGGAATTGACCGAGGAGGAGCTAAATCAAGCCTTAATTGTCCTAATTGTACGCATTCATGGGAAATAAGGAGCCGGAGCTTAGAAATCTTACACTTGGAGGACGCACGAGCTGAGTAAAGGAAGAAATTCAAATCCTACGTGCCTATGTAGCTCGATTGAGTGGTTTACTGCTCGATCGAATGCTTTATTCACTCAAGACAGGTCGATCGACCGGTTTAAGGAGTCGATCGAGGAAGTTCAGCAAGCAGTGCTCGATCGAGGGGTTGTCCTTACTCGATCGAGTGACCTGGCGTTCGATCGAGTAACCTTTCTGGTCGATCGAGGGGTTTTCGTGTGCTTTTGGTTTATTTCCGCCTAATCTTTTATGGGCTTTGGTAATCAGTCCATAGATTAGGTTTAAGACAATTTTTCAGTATAAGACTGAGGAGAACATCACGTTACTCCCATCTTCTTCACTACGTACATTTCGTCTGTTACTTTTGTCACTGTTCTTTGGAATTCTATTCTCTACCTTGCTACTCGAATTCGGTATTATCAATTTAATTTATTTCTTTATCGTATTTATTGCTTTAATCCTTTTTCTCCTTGCTGTATAATTGCTCAATCAAATAGATTATTCATCATGCCTAGTTTTAATTGTTTGGTTATTGTAATTGTTAATTTAATGATTATGAGTAGCTAATTCCCTATGCTAAGACTATAGGGGACCTATGATTTGAAGGGAGAGTAATCGAATTACTAGATTAATGCCGGTACCGTCTTTGTTGTTTAAATGCTACAAATAATTGTAATTGCCTAATTGAGTCGACGCAATTAGACCCTTATTCTTAGTGGACCTTGACCTGGACCGAAAGGTTGGAAGGGGGAGACTAGTAGCGAACAATAGAGTATTGCAGCGAGGGCGAAAGTTAAACTGTTTACACTTTAGGGTGAATTAAGGACCGAAAGGTGACGTTCGTTACCCCTTAGACCGTACCGCATTGACCTGGGACCTAGATTACTCGACCAGATGATTATGGTGAACCGCTTGTCTTAGCTATTCTCCTTTATCTGGCAACCTCCTCCCTTTTATTTCTCTTTTCCTTACTCTTTTAGTTTAGAAATCACAATTTATAAACCCCCAAATTGGTTACCTTGGCGAACCTAGTTTAGCAGACAAATTCCTACCTCTCTGTGGATTCGACCCGACTTCCCTAGCTATATTAGTTAGTTGGAACCAGTTGGTTATTTTTGACAGGTACGCGACAGACGTGTCAAATTTTGGCGCCGTTGCCGGGGAGGTGGCGCAATTTTGTTGCTTAAATTAAGTTTGTCTTTTGTCTCAAGGAATTCATTCCTTGAGGCTGATCTCATTTTCTGCAAGTTTTGACAGTTTTGCAGATTAGCTGTTGCTTCGAAGGTTGGTCGACAATATGCCTACGATTACAGAGCCATGTGGTAGATGTGGCGAGGAAGGACATGACCTTTACGAATGTGTAGCAAGTATAGAGCGTGCTCTTGCTTACAAGAAGTACAAGCAGGGAGTTCCTTTCTCCCAGCTATATGAAGAGATAAAGAGCGTTTCTACCCTTCCCACGCCAGTACCACGACCGGTCTCTCCCTCTTCAAGAGAAGAAATTGCCGAGTTGAAATCCATTATGATGAGTATGTCACAGAAATCTGAAACGGTTATATCGGAATTGAAAGAACAAGTCGCACAGTTGACACAGGCGACGGATCAAGCCAAGTTTCTTCCAATTTGCGATCCAGTCAGTGCAATGAACTTCCAAAATGACCCTCCTCATGAAGAAGACAAGGTATTGGCAGCTAATGATGACTCAGATGATGATCTAGACGAGTTCTTGCAGGAAATACTTGCTGCGTGTGCAGTAACCACTCGATCGAGCAACTCATCTACTCGATCGAGCGGTTCTAATCATCAAGTCACTCGATCGAGTGATAATGGCGGTCGATCGAGAAGTATAGAACTCCAAGTTGGTCGATCGAGTAACTATGCTGAAGAAGACACTCGATCGAGTGTCAAGACAGGTCGATCGAATGAAATTGAAGAAGAAACTGGTCGATCGACCAGTAAAAGTATTCGACCCAGTGCTGTAAGTGGCGGAAATTCCAATTTACTATCTAGTACCGCCACCGTGTCATCTTCCCCTGCTGTGGAGACGTCACGCATCGATAAGGGTAAGGGAAAGGTTGCGGGACCACTCATCGCTACCAGGGTACCCTTCCCAAGTCGTCTGAAGGACGCAAAGATCGAGCAACAGTACGGTAAGTTCGTGGACATCGTGAAGAACCTTCAGGTAACTGTCCCTTTTTCTGAACTTGTTACTCAGGTTCCCACTTACGCTAAGTTTATGAAGGATATTGTGACGCGTAAGAGAAATTTGAGCGAATTTGAGACGATTTCATTTATGGAAGAGTCTAGTAACCTGCTGTTAAATAAGGCCCCTCCAAAAATGAAAGACCGGGCAGCTTTTCTATTACCCGTGTTATAGGTAATATGGTTATTGATAATGCCCTTTGCGATTTAGGTGCCGAGTGTCGGTGTCATGCCCCTTCTTGTCTGCAAGAAATTGAAGATGAGTCACTTCAAGGTGACTAACATTACCCTACGAGATGGTGATAGATCGTTAGGAGACCTTTAGGTGTCTTGGAGGATGTGCACTGTGAAAAAGGAAAGCTTTACATCCGGTAGATTTCATTGTTTTGGATATAGTGAGGACACCGGACCCAAATTATTTTAGGAAGACCGTTCCTTTGTGCAATTTGGGCCGTTATTGATGTCGAGACAAGGGCGTCGACTCTTGCGATGGGGATGACGCTATCACATTTAGTTTGCCCAGTACTTTAGCCCACCCAATGATAGAGGACACATGTTATTCGGTCGATATCATTGATGAGTCTATTATGACTTACGGTCGGGTTCTTTTATGAAGGACCCTTTGGAAGCTCTCATGCTTTTTGATGAGTGTGCGAGATAGCCCAGGAGGACGATGATGACTGCGTTGGATTTGCTTGTTGATGATTTAGATGAGCATGACGGGGAGCAGGTGGAGCAAATGATCAGCACTCTTTGCTCCATTGAGGTAAAGGTACCGGAACGTAAGCCTCTCCCATCTCATCTTAAATATGCTTTTCTAGACGATACAGAGCAGTATCCCGTCATCGTTAGTGCCAAGCTTAGTGATGATCAGCTGACTTCTTTGTTAGCTGTACTTAAGAAAAACAGGAAAGCAATGGGCTATTCACTAGACGATATCACGGGGATTAGTCCCGATATCTGTATGCACAGGATAGAGCTGGAGGAAGATCACAAACCCTGCAGGCAGGGTCAGCGTCGGTTGAACCAGAAGATGCAGGATGTTGTGATGGCCGAGGTAATGAAGCTGCTGGATGCAGGTATTATTTATTCTGTAGGTAATTCTAAATGGGTAAGCCCAGTACAGGTAGTCCCGAAGAAAGGAGGGACAACTGTAGTTAAGAATGAGAAGAATGAATTAATACCCACCCGAGTAGTGACCGGTTGGCGGATGTGCATAGACTACAGACAGCTGAATGCCGCCACCAAGAAAGATCACTTTCCCCTTCCTTTTATTGATCAAATGGTAGAAAGGTTAGCTTCTCATAAGTTTTTCTGCTATTTAGATGGGTATTCAGGGTTCTTTCAGATCCCTATCCACCCAGACGATCAAGCCAAGACTACATTTACCTGTCCCAAGGGCGTTTTGCGTATCGCGAGAATGCCTTTTGGTTTGTGCAATGCCCCTGCCACCTTCCAAAGGTGTATGATGGGGATATTTTAAGAGTATATTGAGTCTATCATGGAAGTTTTTATGGACGATTTCAGTGTATATGGAAGTGATTTTTCGATTGTCTGTCTAACCTTGAAAAAGTGTTGCGTATTTGTATTGAGGTTAATCTTGTCTTTGAAGCGGGAGAAGTGCCACTTTATGGTCAACGAGGGAGTTGTCTTAGGGCACTTAGTTTCGGATAGGGGAATAGAAGTTGATAAAGCAAAGGTGGAAGTGATTCAAACAATTACCACCCTCTGTTAATGTTAAGGGGGTGAGGAGCTTCCTTGGTCACGCTGGCTTTTATCGCCGGTTTATCAAGGATTTCTCCAAAATTGCTAAACCACTTACACAGCTGTTGCTTAAAGACGCCCCTTTTGTGTTTACTGATGCTTATCTTTCTGCTTTTAACAGGTTAAAGCAGGCCTTAGTCTCTGCGCCGATCATACAGCCTCCCAATTGGGACTTGCCGTTCGAGATCATGTGCGACGCGAGTGACTATGCACTAGGAGCGGTGCTAGGCCAGAGGAAAGACAAAGCCTTGAATGCTATTTACTATGCGAGCCGAACTCTGGATGAGGCTCAAGTGAATACACTACCAGCGAGAAGGAGTGTTAGGCGTAGTTTATGCCTTAGAAGTTTCGTACTTATTTAGTTGGGTCGAAGTCACTTGTTTTTACCGACCATGCGGCTTTGAGGCATCGCTTGCTAAGAAGGAGGCTAAACCGCCTCTCGAGATGGATACTCCTTCTTCGGGGAGTTTGACATGCAGATTAAGGATAAGAAAGGAGCCGAGAACGTTGTAGGCGATCACTTGTCGCGACCGATGCGACAAGAAGGGGAAGATTCTCTACCTATTGATGATTCTTTCCATGACGATACTTTAATTCTTTGTTATATCGTCTATTGTTGACCAGGAACCCTGGTATGCAGATATAGCTAACTTCGTTGTCGGTGGCAAGCTGCCGCCCGACCTTTCTCATCATCAAAAAAGAAGCGTTTTACGTATAACGCTAAGCGATTACAGGATGACCCTTACTTGTTTAAGGAATGTGCGAGACGGCCTCTACAGACGGTGTATTCCGCAGTGGGAGACCAAAATAGTCCTGGAAGGCTGTCACTCCTCTTCATATGGTGGTCACCACGGTCCATCGCGCACCGTGGCTAAGGTACTTCGATCTGGTTTTTCTTGGCCCTCTTTATTTCGACGCCAAGTCTTTTGTTTCACTTTGTGATGCATGCCAACGATCGGGGAACATTTCGAAGAGACATGAGATGCCACAAAACGGCATCCTAGAGGTTGAGGTTTTCGATGTCTGGGGCATTGATTTCCAAGGACCGTTCCGTCGATAAAGGTAACAGTACATTTTAGTAGTTGTGTAGACTATGTGTCAAAATGGGTTGAGGCAATTGCTTCACCTCATTGTGATGGTAAGACCGTGATAAAAATGTTCAAAAAGATCATATTTCCCCGTTTTGGTGTCCCTAGGGTCGTCATTAGTGATGGGGGATGCATTTTAAGGAAAAGAAACTCACTTCCATATTGTCTAGAGTTGGTGTCCAACACCGGCGTGGTTTGGGGTATCATCCCCAAACTAGTGGTCAAGTAGAGGTCTCTAATCGTGAGCTGAAAGAGATCTTGTCTAAAGTAGTTTCTAAATCACGGAAAGACTGGAGTCTTAAGCTAGATGACACATTATGGGCTTATAGAACCGCCTTTAAGACACCAATTGGTGCATCACCTTATAGGTTAGTTTATGGGAAATCGTGTCACTTACCTGTTGAGTTGGAATGTAAGGCCTGGTGGGCAATCCGTGAGCTTAATTATGATCCTAAATTGTGTGGTCAGAATCGTCTTTTGCAACTAGATGAATTAGAGGAGTTTAGGCTTAATGCCTATGATGACTCACGCATTTACAAGGAAAAGACGAAGAGATGGCATGACAAGAGAATCCTACCTCGGGAGTTTCATGTGGGGCGAGAAGGTGTTCTTTGTTTAATGCCCGGTTGAGACTGTTTCTGGCAAGTGAAGTCCGGTGGACTGGTCCATACACGGTGATGTGACACTGTTACCAAATTCGGATCCGTGGAGCTTGAAGATTCCGAGGGTCATTGATTCAAGGTGAATGGCCAATATGTGAAGCACTACCGGGAGGCGAGTGAAGCGGACAACCGCGTTGAAGTCTGCGCTTCGACGAGCTCGACGCGCCGATAAATTGATGCGAGAAAGGTCGTGCGGGACCTCGTAAACCAGCGCTCTCGGGAGGCGGCCTGGGCTCTTTGTTTTATTATACCTTTGTTGAACCATTTAAATTTTCTTAGGCTTACGTTGAACTTTGTACGTTGTATTTTGAACTCCATATGCACTTTCCTTGCTTTTATGCGTTTCTTGCAGGATTAAAGTACTCGATCGAGTGCTTCTGTGTTCGATCGAGCACTTTCTGATGCGGCTGCTGCTCGATCGAGGGATGATGTCCTCGATCGACCAGATCCCTACCCATGCTCACTCGACCGAGTGAATTGTCAGTCGATCGAGCCCTTCCAATGCACTGGTTCACTCGATCGAGCTATTCCAGGCGCTCGATCGAGTAGTTATGACCCCCAGCCGCTGTTTTACGTCTACAAAGCCACTGTTTGACTTTCTTTGGCCTCCCATGTTCATGGTCGGTTTGGGGAGGTCCCGCTATATGACGTTTTGTAAATTTTCCGACTCCACTCCTCCTTTTCTTTTCAGTTTGCATTTCTTTCCCTATTTTTGGTACAATGAGGGCATTGTACGGTTTGGTTTGGGGAGGTATGCATCCATATCTGTGTCTGCATGTTTCTTGCATTTTTGGTTGTTTCAATTTATTTATTTCCGCATGCATTGTTGTTCTAATTAATTCCAAAAAAAAAAAAAAAATCATATAAAAATCATAAAATTCAAAAATTTTCAAAATTTTCATGTTTAAATTGAGTCGGAACGTTTGAACATTGACGCTACTTTGAATCTTTACTTGAGCCTGGCATATTCTTGACATTTAGCTGGCATGATTATGTGCATAATCTACGAGTTTTTGTTTCTCTTTTATCTGAACGAATAGACTTGATTCTTTATGTCGGCAAGCTACAATACATTCTGAGGTTAGAGCTTTAAACTGGTGGCATTCATGACCGGTTTCATTTAGGATGTGAGTAGTACTCTCTTTAAGACATGTAACATCAATTTGCATAAGCATGAGTCTAGTCTTCTTAATACCTGTATGCGTTCGGTCTGTGGATGGTGACACGTGTTAGGAGAGGCAGTTCCCTTATTTCATTCTACCCATGAACCCCACATAGCCAAATTGCCTTTTGTCCTATCAACTACTTTCTATAATACTTCCTACCCTAGCTGAGCTAGTAACGAGTAGTTCTTGGAATGTTTTATTGCAATATGGTTATTTCATCCGATTTCAGAAGATGGTGGAAGAATTGAAGGGAAAGAAAGAAAAAAATGTGTTGAGTTGTTGAAAAAAAAATGGAACGAGAAAAAAAAACGAAAAAAGAAAGAAAGCGAAAAGAGAAAAAAGAGACAGAAAAATTCAAAATGAAAAAAAAAAGGGAATGAAAAAGAATGAGAATTGCACAATGTTTCACACTCCCATGCCTTATTTATATTTTATGGGGAGTTGACGACTTTTTGGTGTTCGGTGAGTTTAGTGCATAATTTTGCACCGTTTCATCTTGCTGTTATGAGTACGAAGTTGGGATGCAGTCTATATTTGGATCCGTTGTTGCTAGCCTGGCTATTAACCCCACATATCCAAATTCATTTTAGCCCCTTCTTACCCACTACCTCACTAGCCCAAATGTAAGTCCTCGGCACGTGTCTTGGTCACTAGTATGGTTGGAATGCATATGTACGGTTGTAGAGACTTTATTCATGTTAACTGCATGCATGTTCTTATAGGTCGAGTTAGGTGAGTGTCTTGCTTCTTCCTATCTTTCACATATATACTCACCTTGTACCTGATTTTGAGTGACGAGTGACCCGTGAGAGTCCGACATCTTTGAATCTAGCAAGGTCGACGGTTCAGTAAGCTTGAAATATCAATTTAACTCGTTTGCACTTTTAAGTCGCCACTTTGTCATTTTGTTGCATTAAATTGGTTCTAGTGGATGATTTGTAGCTGATGCGTTGGTCCCGTTCTATTGTTCGCCCTTAGTTGCATTCATATTTGCTTGGGGACAAGCAAAGGTTTGGTTTGGGGAGATTTGATGCGTGTCTTTTATATAAGGTTTTCACCTCATTTTTACACGCATTTTCGTGCTTTTATGTAGCATCGGCTACAAATACCCCGAATATTCTACTTTGGTCCGTTTATTGTAATTTGCAGGAATTGACCGAGGAGGAGCTAAATCGAGCCTTAATTGTCCTAATTGTACGCATTCATGGGAAATAAGGAGCCGAAGCTTAGAAATCTTACACTTGGAGGACGCACGAGCTGAGTAAAGGAAGAAATTCAAATCCTACGTGCCTATGTAGCTCGATCGAGTGGTTTACTGCTCGATCGAATGCTTTATTCACTCAAGACAGGTCGATCGACCGGTTTAAGGAGTCGATCGAGGAAGTTCAGCAAGCAGTGCTCGATCGAGGGGTTGTCCTTACTCGATCGAGTGACCTGGCGTTCGATCGAGTAACCTTTCTGGTCGATCGAGGGGTTTTCGTGTGCTTTTGGTTTATTTCCGCCTAATCTTTTATGGGCTTTGGTAATCAGTCCATAGATTAGGTTTAAGACAATTTTTCAGTATAAGACTGAGGAGAACATCACGTTACTCCCATCTTCTTCACTACGTACATTTCGTCTGTTACTTTTGTCACTGTTCTTTGGAATTCTATTCTCTACCTTGCTACTCGAATTCGGTATTATCAATTTAATTTATTTCTTTATCGTATTTATTGCTTTAATCCTTTTTCTCCTTGCTGTATAATTGCTCAATCAAATAGATTATTCATCATGCCTAGTTTTAATTGTTTGGTTATTGTAATTGTTAATTTAATGATTATGAGTAGCTAATTCCCTATGCTAAGTCTATAGGGGACCCATGATTTGAAGGGAGAGTAATCGAATTACTAGATTAATGCCGGTACCGTCTTTGTTGTTTAAATACTACAAATAATTGTAATTGCCTAATTGAGTCGACGCAATTAGACCCTTATTCTTAGTGGACCTTGACCTGGACCGAAAGGTTGGAAGGGGGAGACTAGTAGCGAACAATAGAGTATTGCAGCGAGGGCGAAAGTTAAACTGTTTACACTTTAGGGTGAATTAAGGACCGAAAGGTGACGTTCGTTACCCCTTAGACCGTACCGCATTGACCTGGGACCTAGATTACTCGACCAGATGATTATGGTGAACCGCTTGTCTTAGCTATTCTCCTTTATCTGTCAACCTCCTCCCTTTTATTTCTCTTTTCCTTACTCTTTTAGTTTAGAAATCACAATTTATAAACCCCCAAATTGGTTACCTTGGCGAGTCTAGTTTAGCAGACAAATTCCTACCTCTCTGTGGATTCGACCCGACTTCCCTAGCTATATTAGTTAGTTGGAACCAGTTGGTTATTTTTGACAGGTACGCGACAGACGTGCAGCGGGTCCTCAATCCTCGCAACCAAGTCCATTAGCTCAATGGTCTTAGTTACTCTCGTCGCCACAATCTCACTGCTAAAACCAGGATAAATCTTGTGAGGTCCTCCCAATCTTTGTAACACCGCGCAATGGCCGAGAAATAGAAGTGGGGAAAACCCCAGGAAGCCGGCTCCGTGGGTCCTCAACAGGCCAAAATACCTTCGTCTTGGAAACATTTAGGTGTAAACCAAAACGAGGCCCATCCAACCTAATCAAGTCCAAAACCTTCCCCACCTCCAAAGTATCACCCACAATGGTGCCATCATCTAAGTACCAAGCCTGCAAAGTGAGGTCAAAAGTGTCCCGGATCTTGCAAACCAAGGGATGCAAAACCAACGCGAAATGCAAAGGCCCCAACGGATCACCTGCTGAACACACGACAAGACCACAAGCAAGTGCTCCCCATAAAAAAGGCGGGCCGGGCTGGAATAACAAAACTCCACCCAACGGAGAGAGCGGGCAACGACGGCGGACCTCTGAAGCATGGTCGAACGGTGAACAAGGTTGAACGCGTTCGGAAATCAACAGCGAGCATAGAAAGCCCCACCGAGCCCCAGAGCCTCAATGAGCGGTTCAAGGCATGCAAGATTGCCTCTCCTCCACCAGGACACACCAACCCCGAACCGAAGCCCATCAAAATAAGAAGATAAAGACGGGCCAACCATAGAAGCACCAACCTTAGAGACAAGCCGTCTCTAGACCGTACCAACAAAGCAATAGGGACGAACTCCACCACCCGGTTTAACGAGTGGTGTGAGGAAGCGGCAATGTACTCACCCGGAGGAAGAGGACACGGCCCTCAAGAAAAAGATTAACCACCCTAGTAATAGAAGTGATCAAATCATCGGAGATAGCCACGGCAGGGCCACTCAAACAGTCCATAAGGTGCTGGGCACAAAAACCATCCCTCCCACAGGAAGTACCACAAGGGAAGCTCCGAATCATATCCAAGATCACAGCCGAAGAAGCGACCAGAGGATGATGATCCCCAGATAGAGGAGGCAAAGAAGGAGGTGGGGCAACATGATGCTTCTCACGCAGGGCCACGAGAGTGGCATTGGAGTAGGGTCAACCCCAGAGGAAGAAAGCACCTGTACAGCAACAGTATAATGGCCATCTGAAATCTTCCGCCGACATTGGCGAAGGTTAAGCTCACTCAAATCCAGATCCTCATCCACAGAAAATGAAGAAGGACCCTCATCAAAGCACTCCTGTAACAACTGCAACCCCCTCCCCCCCAGGTGTCCCCCAAGCAAGTATAGCCCTGGCAATACTCTCCTCCTGATGCTGACGCCGAATAGCAGTCCGACACTCATGATTACTCCGAGGAGCGAAAATCCTGAGCAAACAAAGTGGTAGAACAAGCAAACGAACCCAGCGGGAGAGATCACTAGGGGCATCAAACACCGTATCCAAGGCCCCTTTCAAAGCCCGAGCAAACCCAAGACGACACTTAGGAGGAATAGATTTCACGGTGCGAAGGCCTAAAGACAGCAAACGATCCAGCGAAGATATAGACCACTGAACGAGCTCTATGTTGGGAAATGTGTCCTCAACAATAGTGCGATCACATGATTTAAATATCATTATTAAATCTCATTTTAAAGAATACAATTGGGAAGTAATTTTATTCTTGTCAATCCGGTCAACATATATCGGTAATGATTGGTGACTAGAGTTTGACATTCTTGTCGTGTGACGGTGGTGATCGATTGACCCCTAGGTCATACCTAAAGGGCAATACACTTAATTGATTATTTAATTAATCGTATAATGTTACGAGTTAATTAAATTTCTTGAAAAATTGACGGACAATTTTGGTAGTAAAATTTACGTATCAAATTGAAATATGATTAAATGAGATACGGTCTGAGTAATCGAATTGTATCATTTCTCGGATGAAATTATTGTTTAAAGAAACGATTGGATTTGAATGAATTATTATAAGTACAATCTGTTGTGATTTATAAATGGTAAAAATATTTTGGCACAAGTAATTATGAAATTACTAAGTCAATTTTTGTATATAACGTATTTTTGATAATACGTTGAATTTTTAATATATTAAAAATTACATAACAAATATATGTGACATGTGACATGTAACATGTAGACAATTGACAAAAATAATATGGACTCCATATTATGTAAATGCCGAAATAATGGAGGGGATTAGGCTTAAATTGTGTTTATATTTTAAATAAGAAAGCATAATGATTATAAAGTAATCTAGCCATGCAAGCCTATGAACATTGTTAAGAGCAACAATTTCATGCATTGGCTCTTTCCTTTCCTCCACTCCCACCGGTTTTTGGGAAGAAAAACACTTGAGATTTTTCTTATTTTTGCCTAATATTCACTAAGAGGTAGTGGATGTTCATTCATTCTTTTACTCATCAAAATATAAGATTTCTAGAGAGACAAAACTCTCTCTTCTTCTTCTCTCCCATATAGCCGAAATTATTAAGTGTATATAATAATTTTGGGTCATTTTTTCTACTAGATTAATATTATACTAGTATTCATAATATTAATTAGATTAAGTGTTAAGCCTTGGGTATAAAGCTTGGGGAGAGATCTTATTCTTAGATCTTGTTCATCCATTGGAATAGCTCAAGAACAAGAAGAGAAAGGTGATCTCTCTTGTGCCCAATATAGCCGAAATATTGAATGTAAGGACATTATTTCTCTTCTTTTATATTATTGTTTGCATGCATAAAATCCACATTTAATTTTATGACAAATTAATTTTGACATATAAGAGTATGTTAGTATGTATATGAATCTACATTTCTTTCAATCGGTATCAAGAGCCACGGTTGTTTGCATGCAAATTGGTTAAAAGTTTTTCCGAGTTATATGAATAACAAATAAAACTTGTAAAATTTGTGTTATTATGATATATCACGAAATTATTACATGCATGTTAATATTTCTGGTCCTAAAATGTTTTAGGATATTTTGGTTAATTTTTCGGATTTTTATTGTTCATATTTTACAATAATGGCATTTAAATGTGATTTTATGAATAAAAATGTCATTTTTGGTCGAAAATTAGCTATACTTCGAATTTTAAGTTGATTTTTGGATATGTTGTCACATATATTATTTTGAGATAACCTGTAAATTTTCATAATTTTTGGACTTGTTATGCTCGAAAAATGAATTTTTCATTATTAAATTCGGATTTAAGTGAAAAATAGGTTAATATGAGTTAAATTTCGAATCTGGTCATAAAAAATTAATATGTTGTCACATGCAATTTTACAAGATGTGTGTAAAATAATTGGCTATAAAGAAGTCTTTTTGCATGATTTATGAATTTTTGAAGAAAAATAGCATAAATAGTGACATTATTAGTGGAAAATTAATAAAACATAATCTATGACTTAGGAAAAACGTCTAATGTTGCATTTTATTATATTTTTCAGATCTAAAATTGAAAAGTTAATGAAAATAATTTTTCCATGTTTTTATGATTATTTTATTAAAATCGATAAACCGCAACATTATTTTTCCGGAAAAATTTCGAAATTTTTAACCTAAGATTTTGAACATTATGAGTGTCATGGAATTTTTCCAGAATGTTCATGAGTTTAAATTTCAAATTTTGAATTTATTTGAAATTTTGTGATTTATTTGAAGTTTAATAGCTTATTTTGTAATTTTGGTCCATTTATGAACAATTTTGTTAATATGGGTTAATTATGGTCAAATTATTAGTGAAGACTAAATTTTGAGTCCTAAGAGGTTAGGGTAATTAACTTATGCATAAATATGAGTTTATGTATTTTTGTGATTATAAAATGTTGAAATCACGCAAATCCGTAAAAACCGAGTAATATACGATATTGGCTATTTAAAGGCGATTTAGCATAAAATTGAGCATGTTCATACATATTATAATGCTGCATTTTTCTTTATGATTGTCATAATTTTAATTTATGTAATTTTGAATTATGTAATTTTACTTAGTATGGCCTTAGATTTAATTGGTATTTCCCGAAATGTATGGGAATATCGATTCGGTTGTAATTTTTATTGTGATCTCGTATCACCGTTTTGTAATTTAATAGATTTATTTTATTTTAGTTACAAATGTATAATAGGAAATTATATAAAAAATGTTATGTAATTTTATTCATTCCGGAGTTCCTAAAGACGGATTTCTTCAAGAATGGCTATACATAAAGACGGTGTTACCTCGAGATGCGTGCAACAACCGAAGTTCAAGGGACCAATGGAGTTGGTTTCCGAATATGTAATAGATTAATAGTTTTTCTATTTTAGGAAAGGCCATACTAGGATTTATTTACTTTTATGCTTGCATTTTATTTTATGTCACATGCATCGCTAAATCGCCATAACTAAACATGCATTGTCATTTTATCGAGTTTATCGACCGTGTCAATTAAAATTATCGTAGTTCACCGCTTTAGTTCACTTAAAACGTGATAGATAATAAATTGACATGACCTCTCGCTAAAACAATTAATTGAGACATAGCCTTACCAAATAGTAGAAACCATGAAAACCTATTTCGCGAGGGAGTGCGCTCGGCCCCACCGGGGTACAAACCTTGTTACGTAGGGGAAGTGGGTGATGAATGTTAATCCACCGAATTCATGTTGATAAGGGATGTATCGGCCACACCGTGCCCAAGTTAATGTGGGTTTGGATCATGGACACATTTATTCGAAATTTGGATTGAACTCAACAAAAGTATTTGATAAGGGATGTATCGGCCCCACCGTGCCCTTGTCGATGTGTTTTGGGCTATAGATAATTGTTAATGTAATATTATCGACCAAGAGTTCTAAAAGTAGAATCGATTAAACGTTAATCCACCGAGTTATATTGATAAAGGATGTATCGGCCCCACCGTGCCTAAGTCAATATGAATTTGGGTCTTGGAATCATTTATCATAGTTGGGTAGAGGTCACTATGTAATTGCTATACTTGTTTTTCAAGTATTAATAAAACGATAAATGTTAAGTTTTCCACTATTCCGTTTTTATATTGTTCTATTTCTTTACCACAATTCATATACGATATCATTTCGATTTTGATAACGAATCTCCATTAAAACATCGTAACTAAAGACAAAATTTGAATTTGCTTCTAAAACCTCAAACGAACCATTGCTAAGGATCTCTTGTAAAGAGTATAGATTAAAGTTATTCATTATCAAACAGGTTTTTGATTCTTGACTAACACTTCTACTTACAATGGACTATGTTTCATATGCTTAATTGAATTAAGTACCTTGAAGCGATAAATTGTTTTGGTGATTAGATTTTCAGAATTCGTAATTGACCAAAATAACGCAACCACTTCAATGAAAGTTTTAAGACTAAAACGAACAAATGAAGAGTAATCTTCATGAATTCAATTTTGCTTCTCAAAGCAAAGACTCATTGAAATGAGTGGGAGCATTCTCTTAAACCGTTAAGATGAGGACGAGGTTCAAGAAGTAAAGAGAATAATGGAATTGATACAAGGTAATGTTAAAAGTAAAGTCATTAAGAAATGACGATACTAAACCTATCAATCCCGACCAATAAAGTTTCCATTGTCTTAAATGTTAGACACGAGAAAGGAAACTACCCCAAATTATTGAAGAATCAACAAGTTAGTTGTGGGACATCTAATGGGACCTTCTTCGTTAAATGTTTATTTGATTAAACATAAATTTTGCTAGTATTACTTCGTCAATATTAGAAACCGGTGGAGGTTTTCATCATTGTACTTGATACATAGGATGATTAGAATATGACGACTAGCAACAATAATGTCGAGAGATAGAGTAATTGTGTACTCAATCTAGTTTTTGGATTTAAAGTTGTACTTAATTATGACTATTAAGTGCATAAACTCTAAATAAGAATATAAACTTGTTAAGATACAAAAGAGGTTTTCACTTTTGTGACCCTATACACCACGATTTGATGTATGGCTAGCCCATTATCAAGGTGATTATATTCTAAACCAAACTAGAATAATATATCATGAAGATGATGCAAGACTCAAAATTGGTAACCCAAGATTAAACCTTAAAATTTTGGAATGATGAACGCAAAGAGTTATCGAGTACTCTTGAAACCACTAGATTGTTAATGGTATATGCGTATCTTGTATTCAAAGCAAGATGTCTCATGCCTTTTGGTTGAAAAGGAGATCGAGGTTGTAAACCATCTATCCAAAATAGGTTGATCATTATCTTTTACCAACGATTTAAGTTGACACTAATATGTTCACTTAATAAGGTAAATAGAGAAATCTTTGAAGAATTTCAAAGAGTTCAAGGAATCACGATTTAGTCGTGATGGGATTATCAAAGTGAAGACTTTGATATAAGCCAAATGAATTGTGATATAGTATCACAAATTAATCTCTCTTAACACGCATTATGGGATAATGTATGATTGGATAAGAATTCAAACGCTATTCGATAAGGTTTGGACTTCGATCAAGTTATTTTGACTTACTTGATCCTTTTGGGGATTTTATCATTTTGTCTAAATTATTTTTCCACTAAATCGAATCATATGAGATATGAAATGGTAAGGGTACCATGTTTGTAAGTTTTCACAAGAAACAAATGCTCATTTTTCCCTCTTCAATTATCACGAGTACGACGGGTTTGCGGCTCGTGAAGCTGTCTTTCT
The DNA here is from genome assembly GCF_048544455.1 of Silene latifolia. Taxonomy (NCBI): domain Eukaryota; kingdom Viridiplantae; phylum Streptophyta; class Magnoliopsida; order Caryophyllales; family Caryophyllaceae; genus Silene; species Silene latifolia. The sequence goes on from NC_133534.1 coordinate 224,274,497, forward strand.
AAAATACAAGTTTATTTTTAGAAGACAGAGTGGGAGAAATTATTCAAGAGCCACAAAGAATGCCACAAAAAAAAATGTTATGTCGCAAGAAACTGGTCTTTCTTGGCGACATGAGACGTTTTGTGTAAGACGTTGTTTCTTCAAAACCTAGGAGGTTAAATTCGTCACTTGTTAAAAATGATGAATTCATGCTACTTTTAAGAAAGTAAAGAGCTCATAACTTACAAAAGAAATTGGTTGATTCAAGTTGATTACTTCTAGAAAGTAATGAACATATGACTTACATAAGAGTGTTTAAGTCACAACTCAATACAAGGCCAAGAGCCGTGAAAATCCGAAACGAAAAGGCTTGATTAGTGACAAAGGGTTTTGCACTAATAAAGATATATTTCAAAGCAAGATTGGTTGTAAGGGGTTTTGCACTAGTTGAAATGCTTAAGTCTATTTGGATCTTCTTAGGGATTGTGGTTCATCATGAGGTTATGAAATACATAGCGAGTGAATCTAAAACCCACTTCTTCAATAGAAGGAATGTATGCAATACATGTCATAAGTTTTATAGATTCTTGCAATCCCAAGATAATGTGAAAACTTAAGAGAGGATCTTAAGTAGGACATCAATGAGTTAGAATCAACATTTTGATCATGTGATAAAACATTTCTCGATAAGTCAAGAAGTTGTATTTATGCATGAAGTTTAGTGGGAGTTACAGAAATTTTAATTAGTCCGATATGTGGATGACATATTGATCATTGAGAATGATTTAAGACTTTTGGAGTATTATAATACATCTGGAATATCCGGATTTATGAAGATAAATCCACATGATATTAGCGTCAGTAAGAAGTCTTATGTTGATAAGATTCATGACTAGTTCAATTAATTGAACATATTTGATTGATTTCATTTGCTTTCGCACCGAATCAATTAAAAGAAATGATGTATAACACTTCATATGCTTTGAGTATGATGAATTGTTTTCAAAAATCGAATTTAAGTAATCTTTACCAAGTAAGCAATAAAGATTACCCTTAAGTGCTTGCAGAAGCATTAAGGCTATGATGCAAAGTGTTTATGATGCAATATTGTGTAAGGGTGTTACACAAGTGACAATTGACAATTGAGATTGCGCATGGTTTCCGACAAAACCATAATCAAAACACATTAGGATGGTTAAGATACCATTGTGGCAATGTTTATTAAGAAGTAGATTTTCTAGAATCGTTCTAGGCAATAAAGAACAATGAGAGATATTTATAACGGAAATTGAGTACACTTGCGATCATGAGATGTGCAAGAAGGATGAGTCCCCGCACACCTGTGAAAAAAAAGTGGGAGCTATTTTTAGGCTAGAGGACCTATGTCTTGATTGGATCTCGACACGTACTCAAAAGTTTTGTAATGCAAATGTATACATTACAAAGGAAAACGAGTATGTAGTAAGGTTGAGTAAGGTACAAGAAATTGATAAAACCTACTAACCAAAGCCTTCTCAAAGGCTAAATATGATGAGTCATGTCATTTCAATTGAATTGAAATGAACAACTACGTACAAGATCAAATTAGATTATAGAACATGAAATAGTAATCGAGCATTGACTATTCATATGTGATAATCGCATTTGTCGTTCGAGTTTTACTTTAAAACTCTTTTATTATACTTTGTTACATCCAAACGGGTTGTAAAGACAATTGAACCCCGTTAAAGTGAACACGGATTAGCATTGTATTCGCCCATAGTCACTTAAATGAGGTGACGTCTCGAAGTGACTAGAGTGTGATGCGATTGATGGCAAGTTCAAGTGCCATAGAGTCATGTGAGATGACTAGTCGATCACATAAAGATTTGTTAGGAACATTTTGTCGGGCGGTGACCGCTTATAGAGTTCTGGAAATTTATAAAGCCTGGTCGTGGCGAGAGCTACTATAGTATTCTAATGAGTCGATTCTTTTGACTAAAGACTGTTCACCTAAGATGGCACAGTTTCAGATTAACTTTGATTTGTGTTACTACGACCTTCGTAAATGGGGTCAAATGGGCATATTTTGGGTTATGATGGTGTGGCTAGTCGAAGGGAATAAGTGCGATAGGAATTGTCCACCCCTTGTCGGGGTTAAAACAATATCTCAGGGCCACTCGAGGAGTAATGAAGTGGAAATGCGTGGCCACGCTCGGAAAGTATCTATGATAGATAAGTCCGGTCAATCAGTTATTCTCCGGATCGAGGAAACCACTCTCGATATGATCACTTGCAAGTACGACCGAAAGACACCTTGCATTGAGTGGGAGATAGTAATAGGACAAGAGAATTGGTGACGCACACTTGTCGAGGACAAGTGGGAGATTGTTGGGAAATGTGTCCTCAACAATAGTGCGATCACATGATTTAAATATCATTATTAAATCTCATTTTAAAGAATACAATTGGGAAGTAATTTTTTATTCATGTCAATGGTCAACATATATCGGTAATGATTGGTGACTAGAGTTTGACATTATTGTCGTGTGACGGTGGTGATCAGTTGACCCCTAGGTCATACCTAAAGGGCAATACACTTAATTGATTATTTAATTAATCGTATAATGTTACGAGTTAATTAAATTTCTTGAAAAATTGACGGACAATTTTGGTAGTAAAATTTACGTATCAAATTGAAATATGATTAAATGAGATACGGTCTGAGTAATCGAATTGTATCATTACTCGGATGAAATTATTGTTTAAAGAAACGATTGGATTTGAATGAATTATTATAAGTACAATCTGTTGTGATTTATAAATGGTAAAAATATTTTGGCACAAGTAATTATGAAATTACTAAGTCAATTTTTGTATATGACGTATTTTTGATAATACGTTGAATTTTTAATATATTAAAAATTACATAACAAATATATGTGACATGTGACATGTAACATGTAGACAATTGACAAAAATAATATGGACTCCATATTATGTAAATGCCGAAATAATGGAGGGGATTAGGCTTAAATTGTGTTTATATTTTAAATAAGAAAGCATAATGATTATAAAGTAATCTAGCCATGCAAGCCTATGAACATTGTTAAGAGCAACAATTTCATGCATTGGCTCTTTCCTTTCCTCCACTCCCACCGGTTTTTGGGAAGAAAAACACTTGAGATTTTTCTTATTTTTGCCTAATATTCACTAAGAGGTAGTGGATGTTCATTCATTCTTTTACTCATCAAAATATAAGATTTCTAGAGAGACAAAACTCTCTCTTCTTCTTCTCTCCCATATAGCCGAAATTATTAAGTGTATATAATAATTTTGGGTCATTTTTTCTACTAGATTAATATTATACTAGTATTCATAATATTAATTAGATTAAGTGTTAAGCCTTGGGTATAAAGCTTGGGGAGAGATCTTATTTTTAGATCTTGTTCATCCATTGGAATAGCTCAAGAACAAGAAGAGAAAGGTGATCTCTCTTGTGCCCAATATAGCCGAAATATTGAATGTAAGGACATTATTTCTCTTCTTTTATATTATTGTTTGCATGCATAAAATCCACATTTAATTTTATGACAAATTAATTTTGACATATAAGAGTATGTTAGTATGTATATGAATCTACATTTCTTTCACTCTACACTATCATCAGAAGAAACCGAAGTAGAATGAGCCAAAGGTCTCGGAATACCATGAATATGGAAGGTGTAAATGCCATCAACACACCCCGGATGCTCCACAAAATCACCCCGACTATGTCGACATCTTGCTATAACAGTACGGGTCATAAAACACACCCCACACAACCAGAGCCCCATCCGTCTCAAAGAACTCTCGGCATTGGAATAAACGGTCAAACTATCGGAAGAGTCCGACGCGTAAGGTCCAACGCACCGTCATGACAATGTCGGACCTGTAAATGTTTCTGCCAAGCTGCCTTTGTAAGGCCCTTACCGAAACCATCCCGACATCCATGAAGACTCGAAAAAGGACAATGGTACCGAACTAGCTCAGGCATGAAGGAAGAAAACCCCTCACCAACCAGCACGAAAAACAGAACCACCAAACAAACCACGGCCAAAACCACCAGCAGGCCAGGACCTAGGTAAAAGGCCACCACAACTCCGGCACTAAGCAGAAACTTAGCACAAACAAGCAGCGGTAACAAGGCGGCGGAAAAAGGAAAAAGCTAGAAAAAGAACCCAACAGGATGGTGCAAAACTGACCGTGGAAGTGGCACCATTGGCGGCAGCAGGAGTAACGTTTGCAGGTGGTGCAAACCGGCAAGAAGAACCCCGCACAGCAGCAGCTAAAACCCGATATCGAAACCGGCAAACAACAACTACCACCGGCAAAAACACACCGGCAGAAGCAGCAGCAACCACCGGCACGATCCCACAACCCTAAAAGGATGACCACCAGCAATGCCGACGCAAACCCAGGCCAGACACTAAAGAAAAGGGTCGTTGTCGTCTTGGTGATGAGAAACAGCCGCAAGATAAAATCGCACAACCAAACTTTCACACCAACGGGGCCTGCTCCGATGACGATCACCGTTAGTTGGCGACCACAACGTGATAAGGTGGCCGGCAACCAGCAGACGACCAACAACGACAAACTGAACCCTCACAAAAAGAAAACCCTAAAATAGGAAAAGCAGCAACGTAACAACGCCAAAAAGAAAACGAACCCTAAAACAAGTGCCCACACCAGCACCACCGGCCGGCGACGTGGGGTCTGGTAGTCAGTGGGTGGCAAAGCGTGGTAGGGTCGCGATCAAGGTGGCGCAGCGATACTCCAAATCGTCCCAAACTCTCTCTCTATTACCAAAACTGAAAAACGCAAAGACAGGAACAACACTACCCACGTTTGGAACGACGGCGACGTGAGGTTGCCGGCGCTGATGAGTGTTGACGGCGGCGACGTGAGGTGGCCGACGCTGGGTGTGATGACGTGCGCAGATGAGCCCTAAATCGCTCAAATCGCCCTCTCCTCTCCTCTCAAAATTATTATTATTATTATTATTATTATTATTATTATTATTATTATTATTATTATTATTATTATTATTATTATTATTATTATTATTATTATTATTATTATTATTATTATTATTATTATTATTATTATTATTATTAGGATTATTATTAGTAGTAGTATTAATATTAGACTATATATTTTTTTTTGAGAGAAAAGAACAATTTATTAATAAAATGCCATACGGCAGTTCCAAAGAATAATTATAATCGAAAACAAATCTAATGGAAACCAAAGAAAAACAATTTTCTTATAAACTAGGGAGCTCAAAACAGCATCTGACAATTCGGCTCGTCCTATTATCGCTATCTTCATGTAGCTTTTGAGGGGATCCTTCGTTTGATTTATGAGATAAAATTTACCTCTGACTGGTTCCAAAGATCGTTCACAAATCACTTTTACCCTTTGAAAGAACATGCTGCAAACCATCAACGAACTACTCTTGATTATATTACTGATGAAACTAACCCCATGAATAAATGGAAAAACCCCGAAATAAGGGACGGAAAAACAATTCTCACCAAAAGGGAGACTTTTATTGAATAAAAGATAAATATGCATGCTATTGATTGAAGTTTGAAACAATTTTGGGGCTTACCATCGATCGATTGACAATCGATGGAGCCCCCTGTATAATATGATGGAGGCTAGGATTTTTTGGAGAATATTAGACTATATATTAGATTAGACTTATATATTACTCCTTCATTATTCTAGACTCACACATTAGATTAGATAGTTAGACTTTCTCTATTTTATAACAAGAACCCTAGTTATTCCACTTTTTTCTTTTTAATCCTTCCTTAATCAAAGTAATAATCTTTTTTTAATTAATCGTTAATTCTTCTTTAGTTTATTCAAGATCACAATTATCATTAGTTTACATCTAGATTAGTGGGTTGCAATTTGTAGGAAGAAGAGATCCATCCTCCTTATTTCAATCAAAGTTTACTTCTTTAATTACTAGATTAATTCATAGGAATAATCCATACTATTACCCATCTTCTCAAAATAATCCGAATTATATTTTAACCTACAATATTTTAACCTACAATAAACCCGATTTTCAAAGAATTCCACCACAAAACAACCAAACATACATTCCACCTCACCAAAATTTCCAAAAAAATCTTTATCCACCTCCACAACAACAATTCAACAACCTTACCAACCTCCATTCATTGAACCCCTAAATCTAAATTCTTCCATTGAAAGAATGTTGAAAGAAATGGATGCTAGAACCCAACAAAGAGACGCCCATCAAGACCAACAATTCAAGAATTTGATAATTGATCTCACCAAAGTCCAAGCTCACCAAAGGACACTTGATTCTCACATGGCCAATCAAGGGACTTCTAATATTCTAAGAAGCCCATATTCTTTGCCAACTCAAGGGCTTAACCCAAAAGATGGACTACCACTTCATCAACAAGTCCACTTGGTTACCTTGAGAAGTGGGAAAGAATTAGGAGGATCAACGAGGATAATGAATGATGAACCCCAAGATGATGAGCATCTTGTTTTGGAGGAAATTGTGATCGAGAAGGTGAGCAACAATGAAGACTCACGACACGAGAGATTCATGAACTTGGTGAAAAAGATGGAAACAAGTCATCCATCCACAGAAGAAATGCCTCCTTACCACAACTTCCTAGCGGAAGTCACCTCAAAGCAAAAAAAATTGTCAATGATCGTGACCTTGTTGCCTCAATGGATGAGTGTTGGGACATTTATAAGGATAAAGAAGAAGTGTATGTCGATGGAAAGTGTGGAGAAGAAGGTAAATGTTGGGAAATGGAGGTCGACGAATTTGAGCTTGCCATATTTGTAGAGTTCAGGAGCCATGAGAAAAACTATGACATTTGTAGTTTTGATTCTAGTTTGGAAGAAATTGAAGCTCTCATCTTTAGAAATGGTTCGATTCAATTGGAGAGTCAAAGAAATGACGACATAAATGATAGCATCGTGAACCTAAATGTTGAGAAGTTGACTCCTCCACCTCTTATTCCTTACCATTCTTTTTTCCTTCGATGACAATAAAGAAATTTCCTCATTCTATGAAGTTTATGAGATGCCTCTCCCCTTACCTCCTAGCTACCACTTCAAAATAAAGATCCCACAAGATGGTACAAAGAAGGGAAAGAGGAAGAATGAGAAGAAGTGTTGGATAAGAGGTTGGGTGCGGCCCACGATAGCTTGGCACTACTTGTGACTATTTGAGGCTTTTGTAGAGCCTTTGGCCAACTCCTTCGTGCCTTGAGTGACATGGATCATGCCACGTGGAAATTCAATCAACAAAGTTTTGAATTAGAGGTTTGGTGGAGTCCTTTAAGAACCACCAAATTGTATAAATTCTCTTCCCTTACTTACTTATACTTTACTTGCATTTTAGTTCCCTCCCTACATTTGTTCCATTGAGGACAATGTCACATTTTAAGTGTGGAGAGAGAATTCATTATATAAAAACCATAAAATTTTCAAAATTTTCAAAAACATATGCATGTATTTCATTTTCAAAAATTTAAAATCCAAAAATAAGCAATTAATTTTCGAAAACATCAAAAATACAAAAAACATGTTTTTAATTTTGGAAAATTTGAAAAATACAAATATATGTTCTTTAATTTCTCATTCTCTATCTAATTTAGCCCCATCGAGGACGATGTGCATCTTAAGTGATGAGTCATAATTATAAACATATTTATGCCTCCCCTTAGTTAATTTTGATATGGTTTTCGTGCTAGTTTATACTAATTACATGCCTTTTATATTAGAACGTTGATACTTCCGCTGTTTGATGTTTAATGCAGGAATGATGTATTTGAGGAGCAAAGGAATGAAATGGGCGTCGCAGAGTAGGCATGAAGGAATACAATAAGTATGGCACGGGAATCCGTAAGAATGAAGGAAGAGAAGCTAAGAAGACAACACGAAGAAAAGTGCTGAAGATGGGTGGTTCCTCGATCAACTGAGCATAGGCTCGATCCAGGAAATTGTGTACTCGATCGAGTGGCAATAGGCTCGATCGAGGATCCTATTATTTCCAGAATTTTCCGCAATTTCCTTAAGTCAGTTATATTTTGTTATAAATATCTAAATCGTACCCTAGTTTATTTTACGCTTTATTTTTCGGTAGCTACAGTAGAATTACCCTAGAAAACTCTCAAATACTTTTAGTTTAGTTTTGTTTTGTTCTTACTTTCGGATTCAAGCTTGTTCTTCATTATTATTACGGTATTGCTTCTAATCTTTCTTCAATAATTATTATTCAATCGTTATTCACCTTTTATTGTTTTCCATCATGTTTCTTATTATTCCCACTGTTGTTCTTCCTTTTAATATGAGTAGCTAATTCTTTTATCTAGGGTGAATGGGGATCTAGATTGTTAGATTGGGGATTATATTGATAAATTGATAGTTAAATTGCTCTTTGTTGTTGTTCAGCTTGTTGGTTTTAATGTAGTTGATCAGCTTCTGCATGGTTAATTAATTAGTATTGCATAAACTAGGATTTTCACCGATCGGGTTAAGACTAGTAAAGGCTACGACAACTGCATAGAACTAATTTAATGATAGCGATTTCATGTTAAATTAGATCTAAAGGACATTTTAGAATCGATCGATCTTATGACCTTAAACAATATAAATTGCTCTATCAATAAGTTAAATCTCACCCCTGAATAACTACCTAGTGAACTTAATCCCTAAACCTTTTAATATTATTGAATCCGTCTTATTTGTTTACATTGTTATTAGTTGTTAGAAATCAAACAATCAAAACCCCCAAAAATTTACTTTAAAGTCGAACTTAGACATTACTGTGGACAAGGCCTGCGGGAACTGCGTTCGCGGGATCCACACTAGGCATAATCGACTCGAGGTTCTTTCGAATCGAATTAAGACCAATTAGAGTCGCCACCAAGTTTTTTGGGAACTTGGAACCGTTCAAGTCAACTTTACACCTTTCATCGAAAAGCATAAAGCCAATCGACTACGAGTGATTAAAGATAAAGACTTGTACCCTATATCACTCGATTAGAATGACTCTCGTAATCCAATGGTATTTAGACGGATCCACAAACCATAGATCTTGAGTAAGGGGTGAGGGTACGTGTTAGGAAGCCCATAAGGACACCTAACCCCGCCCGTCAATAACGGCCTCTACTAAGTCAAGTGTCGGATTTCAAACAAGGTCATAGCTACTACGATATATGATATGCAAACATCGTTTTAAAACCCTAGCATGTGAGGTTTCTATGTCGATTTAGATGCAACTAAACTAACTTTGTCAAAGTTGTAATTTAGCATGTGGGTTGATTGATCTAACAACATACAAAACAAAGCAAACAAGGCTTGATGGGAATAGGGGAGCCGTTGGGATCTACCCTATTACAACCCAGGCATTTTATGCCGACACAACGAGGAATTAAAGATACAACTCGATCTAAATACAATCGCTATATACAACACCGTACATGACACATTACACGGCCATTCGACCTAGAAAAACGTGCACAATGGGGTGGCCCACGGCTTACATGACTCACGGCCTTGGGTCACTCCTCGTAATGTGTGCTTTCACTTAATCTTATCGAATTAGACATAGGGCCACACACCAAAGCATGCATTAGCATAAATCGGGCCATGTTGCTTTAAACAACATGCGATTTACTACGCTCTCACTTGCATTGGGGCACAACCATCTAACCAAACAAGACTAAGGTTTTGAAAGAGGTTTTGACTCGATAAAAGAAAGCTAACTTGAAAATTACAACTCGATAACAAATGATAAATTACAAGCGACAAAACAAATAAAGAACGAACGTTGTAAAACAAACGAAACAAGAAAAACCAAAGGACACGGCCAAGCCTCACGACCTAAAGCCACGTCCAACCCTAGGTCCTAGGTCAGGTTCATTAGTTAGATCGATTGATTACGAAACAAGTTCGAAAGCGGGCTAGAAAACAAGTTAGAAAGGACGTTGATCGATTTGAAAAGATACCTTGCAAACGCGCATTCTACACGGCCTAAAGGGGTCCAATTAGGTCATGTTTGCTAATTAAATTAACTCATCGAGTGTTAATAAGAAGGTGCTAATCACGCACTCTTATACTAGCGAGAAATCATGTGAAAGAGAGAGATGCATTCAATTATTTACAGAATTGTTAGTTGATTTTTAAAGTTACGTCGATGTACCCTAAAGTGTCTAATTAGGTTATTAAATCGATCTAATGTCATCTAAACGAGTTATATGTTAACAATCAGAGGTCATACTAATATGTGAATGGTCCTAAGGTGGGTTGAATCATACGAAACAAAGGAGGGGTCAAAAGCGAAGAACGAAGTCAGAAATCGTTTTATTAATGCCCTACCTTGAACACGAGGATATGTAAATGAGACGGGGGTGTACGACCGACTGATGTAGCGGTTTCTTTCCCATCTCAAGTCAACGCGGGTGTTCATGGTGGTACTTTAACTCATACTCGGACTAAACTAGTTTCATAGTTAATTTAAACGATAAATAAAAACGATAAACGAAATAAAACGAAACAATAAAAAAAAAAACATAAAAAAACGAAATAAAAGGGAGAAAGAGGAGGATTTGATGCACCCTCAACCTACATGTATCGTTGACACCGTCTTGGGTCGTAATCGATGGTAGATTTTATCTCGAGAGGCCGTCGTCGACGAAGAAACAAAGCAAACAACACGTTTTTATCGAATCTGGACAGCAACTTTTAAACAGCGATTTCTCTCTCGTTTCACGATGAAAATTCGATTTAAAAGATTTTTTGAAAACTAGAAAGAGAGGAGAACAGAGATCTTAAAACAATCCCTGCTCGTTTTGGGTTATTGGGCACGAAAAATGAGCACAAACAGAACTGGACAGACAGGAAAAGCCGCGAAAACAGAGTGTATAACACTCTGTTTTTCGAGGGAATTCGTGTACTCTCAAGGGCAATTTGGCTCGTAAATCTTTGTCTAATGTGTATATGGATGTTGTATGGTTAATTAGGAACATGAAACTCGAATTTTAATGGATGTTTGAAGGAGGAACGAATTGTATTTCGAAGAGGACACACAAACTATTCCAGTTTGCAAGTCGGTTTTGTGGAGGGTTTTTGAGAGGCAATTAGGGTTTTTTTTCTGGAGTTTAAAGCTTGTGAATGACGGTTGTATGAATAGAGAACTTAGAGGAATGAATGTATGGTGAAGGGTGGGTATTTATAAGGAGTTAACGTAGGGTAAAAGGGAGGAGAGGCAGACGGGCTCCCCTGAGCATAGCTGCTGTCCAGCAGCTTTTGTGGGGTTTTCTATGGTTTGTATGGGGGGTTTTCTTGGTGGTTAAGGTAAGTTAATATGGGTAGGATACTAGGGTAGTGGTTAGGGTTAATGGGCACGGGTTTTGGTGGTATTTGGAGCGGGTTTTGGGCTCGGGATTTGAGCTGCGAAACAGGGGGGCTGCTTTGTGTATGCGGGCTGTTTGGGGGGTGTTTGGGATGGGATTTGGGCCGTGGTTAAGGGGGTTCGAACTGGGTTGGATGGGTAGAGGCTTAGGTTGGTTAGTGTACTCGATATTCGTGCCAACTCGTAAAGAAAACGGGCTCAAAAACCGAGCTATAATCGAGCTTCAAAACACATGTTTAAAACGAGTTTTCTTCGCTTTTAAAATCGATTTTTCAAATCGATTAACACATTAAAATAAATGATTTTTCAAATCAAATATACTCATAAAATGATTTTTCAAATCAAATATTTATTTTATTTTCAATAAAATAAACTTGAGAAAATAAATTCAAAATAAAGCTTTAATTTATATATCATTTAAATTAATAAAATGAATTCACTTAAAAAAACATTAATTTAAATATCATTTAAATTAATAAAATACTTCATCGACGACGCCCATTCTACATCGTAAAACGAGCTCCAAATAATGACAATGACAACTAAATAAATACATGTGTCCTATCATCATCGGGTGTTTGTCGGGTTCTCTATAAATTCCAATATCGACGGATACGGGTATCTACAGAGCCCCCACTTTGACTGAGGCTTGGACAAGGCGAAAGTCAAAGTATACCCCAGGTCCCTCTCGACCTGAGGATTCTGCGGGTCGTTTATAGTCCATTAGACTTGCGTATATAAGCTCTTGACCATAAGAAGAGATCATACCTGAAACTTCGTTGGGGATTGACTCTTGCTTCTGTTGCGTCAAATTGTCATCATTGGTCGTCGACCCATAAATTGCATATATGGTGGATTGAGCCTTATCCTTAGGCGCCTACGTATCCGTTTCTGACGGAATCAAACCCGCGTCGTAGTTCTAAGAATCGCCGACACATGCCCAAAGTTTATCATCTGCTGGCATTTGTCCAAAATTCATCATCTGCTGACATTTGCCCAAAATTTATCATCTGATGGCACTTGTCCGAATGGGACGGGACCTTCCGAGGAGGTTGCCTGCCGCTTTCATCATTTGCTTTCAGCTACGGAATTCTTCCATTTCATACTCTTGTATTGAATTGAATTCTTGGTGGATATCATCCTTTACACCTTGATAATGGTCTCTGAAGCCAACGGCTTCAGAGCCCCCAGTTTGCAATGGCTCTAAAGTCGAAGACTTTAGAGCCCCCAGTTGAAGCATATCCTGCTACATTTGAAACATAGAAAATGTACGAGCAATAATCATTACTTAAGCACATTTGGATCATCGATCTTGAAATTGGATCATTTGAAAGATTGGGTCATCGACCCGAAAATTGAATTTGAAAATTTTGAATAATTGGGCCATCGACCCGAAGTTTTGAATTTGACATCACTTGGAATGTTGGGCCATCGGCCCTTCAAAAATTGAATTTTGAATCTTGAATTTCGAAAGATTGGGTCATCGACCCAAGAAGATTCCACTACTTGGATCATCTATCCATAATTCGCAAAAAGTTTTTGGAATTTTGAAATTTCTGAAATTTTTTGAAATCGAACTTTGATGGGTGAGCATGAAATACGACTCAGACACTCTGTATGACCCGTAAATAACGTGGGCGTAGCCCGCTACCGTAAAACAAAAAGGAAAATAAAACCGCAAGTGTGCACGGGTTTTAATTCGATTATTGACTTGTTGGGGGTAGAAATGTAAATTGGCCATTCCGGCGCCAAAAGACGGCAAATGGGAATCACAAGGTCGTCGAACTTGGGACAGAGATATCGTATGGCATGGGCGTGCTCCCAAGGGCACATGGGAATCAAAATCACTTGGCATTGACAAGGTGGATTAAACTCACAGAGCAACAACGTTGGCTTCGCCCGACACTAAACACAGACTGATCTTATGAAAGCACTTAGACATCACACATGACTTTTGTTGGGAACATTCTGTCACTCTTGTCCTCGCCTCCTTTCTTTTCAGCGAGTATTCATCATTTCTTGCCACCGCCTTCTTTCTTTTCAGCGGGCTTTTACTATTTTTTGTTCCACGCCTTCTTTCTTTTCAGCGGGTTTTCCATATTTTCTGTTCCCAACACAAACCAACATCTATGTGACTCAGCATCTTTGCCTAAACCATTAGATAAAGCTCATTTTGAGACTCGATAATATTCATCCGAACCTATATCCTCATCCTAGCCTACATCGAGTGCTAAGACCGACTCAAACAAAGGTGGCTTCATTTGGACTTGGTTAAGACCCGTAAGAAACTGACAAGATGACAACTTGGTTGATGAGTGGATTGAATCCCTTATTCTGAAGGACTGCCTACGTATTCGCGTTGAGCGAAATCAAATCCGACGTAGTTCGATCAAGGTGCATCAACTTGGCATATTGATTGTGTGTACACACTCGAAGGTTTCACCTAAGGTATCATGTCACATCCCATTCTAGCCTGTAAAGTACCGTTAAATCCCGTGTTTGGGGTTAGGTGTAAAAGGCTTGGATCTTTTGGGATGTGGAGCTTGGTAATAAGAAGTTGGAATGGTTAACCAACATTCTGAAGGTTTGTTTTGTGGTGCTAAGGCCAAGGGCTATGGCTGCTGATGTGGTTGGAATGGGTGTCTCGGGTTTGATGAACCACGAGTGCAGATGGGTTGAAAAATGATGTGGGTTCAAATTTCCATGTCCGGACCCTAAAGGCTAGGTATAACAACACAAGCGGAATGATTCTCAAAATTCCCGACTATCCCCTCAGAATCGTCTCAGGAAGGACTTAGGGGTAAAGAGGTTACTACTTAAGGTTTTGGGCTTCGCCCATTGAACCTCAACTATGGGTACTTGACTTGAATTCTGGCTTCCGTAACTTCGACATTCAACCAAAAAGCATTCCACAATAACTTCAACATCTTTTTTTCTTTTTTCTTTTCCTTTCATCTTTTTTCATTTTTCATTTTTTTTCATTTTTCCAATTTTTCTCCTTTTCTCATTTTTTCATTCTTTTTCATCTTTTTTCTCTCTTTGAAAATGATCTTCTATTCATTCTCTTAGTCATAAATGGATACACCTTGAAAACTGGGCTTCGCCAACTAATTTGGGTAGGAACTAACAATTCCTTGTTAGAACGGGTTGATATCTTCTCTCTTCGAGATGGGATGATTTTGTTGGGGAAAGGCTTGCCTTCCGTCATCGATAGGGGAAACAAGGAGCTAGTCCGGGTTCGTCATAGAATCATCTAAAAGCTTGTCATAAACATGTTGGGGTTGGTGTCCTTAACAGTTAGTGCAAGGACTTGTAAACCTCTAAAAGGATCAAAGGGCATACTTTGGTATTATTATCAGTTGATCCACGTTTATCAATAACGGTTGGCTTGCTAGATAAGTTTGACGTTATTGTCATACAGATGGCGGTGATCAACTGGTCCCTAAAAGTCACACCTATAGGATACGTTCGAGAGATGTGACGGTATGAAAAATCTTGTCATGTAGATGCCAAATATTGACTAACGGATTAGTCGAGTTATTTGACTAAGTAATTAGTCAAATACGTGATGTTGAGATATTATATTTAATACGGATTAAATATCATGGGCTAAGGCGAATTAACTGATTAATTCGTGAAATTAAATATACGTGATTTATATTTAATTAAATGTATATTAAAATAATTATACAATACTGTTTTTGTCGGACACGAATTAATAATTCAGCTAACCCGTATTATTAGCCGATGCCTTAATTTCCGATAACCGATAATGTGATTTATAATACAAACCCGTCATATACATTTTAGTAATTAACGAACCGGACCTCGAGTTAAAACCAAGAGGAAGTGGAAGCCCACTTCCCTGTGTGGGTCACGGTTCTCGGCCGAATAGGAGAACAAAAGGAGACCTCCTCCTTCTGTTAAATCTAATCATCATTTGAGAGAAAATTAGGGTTTCGAAAGAGCATTCTTCTCTCAGAGAAACCGAGATCTCACATCTCGACAAAACTCACAACAGTTCTCCCTATATTGCAAGGCAATCGGAGAACACTGTTCTAGCACAAGGGCATATCTCGGACCAAGTCTTGGGTGCAACGATTAGGAGGGAATCGCTTAGATTTCGATCTTTACGCCGCAATTAAAAGGACCCGAGGTTGATTTCTATACACTTATCGTTTCTATTGTTTTATCGCTTTATGACTATAAATTGCATGTAAATTTTACGTTATAGTCCTGCAATTTAAGGGGTAGTATACGGATATTAACCTGCAAGTGGTATCAGAGCGAGGCCACGTGAATTTTTCATGTGTTTTTCATAAAACGATCTTGAAACGATTTTGTTTTGGCTAAAAATTTGTCTCGGCAGCCTATTTTTCACTCGGCAGATTTTTTTTTAAATTTGCTGCGTTTTTTATGGTTGCTTTGGGAACCGTGTCTTGTTTACACGGTTGCTCTCGATGTTTTTGTGCTTAAAAACCCGTGCCCAGTATACACGGCAGAATTTGCTTGAAACCGTGTCATGTATTACACGGCAATTTCATCTTTTTCGTTTTGTTTTGTTGAAACCGTGTCATGTATTACACGGTTTTATCATCTTTCTCGATTTGGTTTTATGCATATTGTTGTTTTATACAGAGATTATAACAATATGTCATGTTTTATCAATTATCAAATTTGTTTTGATGCGTTTTGATCGAAATTTCAATTGATTTTGTCTCGAAAATCAGTTTTCACGAGGGTTTTGGTTTTTCCAGAGGTTTTCAGCCACTTTTGCATTCGATCGAGCGTATTTCTACTCGATCGAGTCTTTGTTTTGTCTTGTTTTTGTTCGATCGAGTCCCTGTTGTACTCGATCGACCATCTCAAAACCTTTTGCTCGATCGAGTCCTTCTTTGTACTTTCGATCGACTGCTTTTCAAAACCCCTCCGCTTTCGATCGAGTTGTCCTCGTACTCGATCGAGTAGTGTTGCTGATATAGGTACTCGATCGACCACCAGTTTAGTCGATCGAGCACCTCCTGATTAGCATTCCTCTCGATCAACTTGCGTTCGATCGATCGAGCTCCCTGTCCCTCGATCGAGCACTTATGTCCCTGGATCGAGGGATTTAGTCTTTAATGACTTTGAAAATTTGTTTCTTTTGATTTAGATTTTTCTTTGGCTTTAATATGTACTTTATCCGGATATAGTACACTCGCTTAATAGTGAATCGGTTCACTCACGTACCATATAGTTGTTTTAAAGTGTTTTTAAAATGACGGATTATAATAGATTAAAATTAAATGATAGAAGCGGTTTTATCACACGAATTTTAATCATTAAAAGGTGGTTTGGATAAAT
Source organism: Silene latifolia (assembly GCF_048544455.1). Classification (NCBI taxonomy): domain Eukaryota; kingdom Viridiplantae; phylum Streptophyta; class Magnoliopsida; order Caryophyllales; family Caryophyllaceae; genus Silene; species Silene latifolia. The sequence goes on from NC_133534.1 coordinate 224,291,262, forward strand.
TTAACATAATTACAGAATTATGTCACGAATGAATTTGTTTTAGTTGATGCATTTTTATTTATCGTTTTGTTGAATGCCGTGAATGCCTTTTTATTACGTATTTAATTTTACAAGCGATTGTAACTTAGTGTGGCCTTAGTAGAACGTGTTACCGTAATGATGGAACACGGTCTTGGTTGTATTTTGAGATCTTGTATCTCCGTTTTGGATTTTTCACTTGTAATTACAGTTTTAATTAGAATGTAAATAGGTTTATATTTGTAATTTTAATTGTAATTTTTGAGAAGACCAAAGATGGAGACCAGATGCTCACTCCCGCTACTTGGATCAAGATGGAACATCAAGACAAGCTTTTCGGGTCCAACGGTGGATTCCAAAGTTGTATTATGTTCTTTTACTAGGATAGGCCACACTAGGACTTTTTTTATTTACGTTTTTGCATTCATTTATTTATTTTTCGCAACGATAATATGCATCATATTCCGCCTAAAAACCAAACCACCTAATTTATTGCATGAAAACTGACACATATAGAGGTCACGAGTTAGTTTTCATTGACATTCTCATGTCACACGTTTTAAAGCCATCATCCAAATAAATTCATTCACGACAGACGCTAGTTATTCGTTCACTTAAAAATGAATTATAATTTAGTTGATGGGATCTTCCTCGTATAAACAAAAATTGAGAACGGTCTTTATAGGTCAAACTCCAATGAGTCCCTTCTTCGTCGGTAGGCATACTATGACCCCTTCTACGTCGGGTAAGTTGGAACTGATTGACCTATTTTATCTCAACACTATGGTCACTAAATGCGATCTGTGATCATAGTGGACTATAGATAGGATTTACGGAAATCTATCGACCAAGAGTTCTTAGGGAAGAATTAGCTAAACAGTTGGCTTATCAATTTACAGAAATTGAGTCTTGGGATCACTTGTATCATTCTTGAGGGAGATCAATTATGCAAGTGCAAGAGTCTACATGTTTAAAATGAATTTTAAAATAGACTTAAATCACCTCGATGAGTTGCTTATTTCGTTTTGTTTTTCTTTCTTTTTCGAGTGTAGATCACGTTTTAAAGCGCTTAACATCAAATGGCTGGTTCAAGTGATAACCCAATGCCAAGTGCCACATTGGACCGTGAGTCCTGGCTTAGGATCTTCATGAATCGGATGAATCGGTCTACTCGGATCGAAGAATGATGGATCCAACCGCGGGTGGGGAGGCGGCATTACGGAATCTTTGCCGCTTGACGGAAAGCTCAAATATCTACTTGAGCCCATGCCGCCACACCCGGTTCCCACGGCCGGAGCTAACGAGATCGCTACTTATAATGATTTCGTCATGGAAGCGGGTGCGATTAAAAACGTGCTCATTTTTGCAATGGAACCCAATTTGCATAAACGCTTCATAGCCCAAGGTGCAAACAAGATTTTCACCACGCTCACTAAGGAATTCTCGAAAGCACCGAGAATCGTGACCTATGAGCATACCACTCGCTTCTTTGATGCGAGACTCCAGAAGGGCCAACCGGTTAGCCCACACATTCTCAGCATGATTGAGAATGTCGAGAAACTGGAGACCTTTAACTGTAACATCAGCGAGAATATTGTTATCGACCGTATTCTTCATTCACTCCACGATGGTTATTCGCAATTCAGAGCGAATTACTATATGAATGATTTGAAGAAAACTCCCCATGAATGGCACTCCCTCCTCGTATGACCGAGAAGGACATGAAGTGCGGCGGGAGTTCGAAACGGGATGTCCTCGTTGTGTCAAACAAAGGGAAAGGTAAGGGCAAAGCTCCGGCAAACCTAACGATGAGGTAAGGCGAAGTTCAAGAAGTCGGGTTCGGGGAAGAGTGGTCTGGTGAGTCGAGTAACTCATCAGGCATGACAAAGAGCAAGAGTGATAACATGGAATGCCATCATTGCCACAAGACTGGGCATTGGAGACGCACATGTCCTGTTTATCATGAGGACTTAAAGGCGGTCGTGTTAAACTTTGTTGGTATGTCTTCTCTCTCTTCTACTTTTATTCATATGATTGAGATTAACCACGCAAGTTACGGAACTTGGGTACTTGATACTGGTTGTGGTTCTCATCTGTGTAATCATGTGCGGGGGGCTCGAAACATCGAACCCCTCGTAAAGGGTGAGGTGGACTGCGTGTCGGGAATGGAGCAAGAGTAGCTGCCATCTCCAAAGGGACATATGTGATCCAGCTTCCTAGCGGATTTGAGTTATCATTATATGATTGCTATTATGTACCCAGTCTCTCTAAAAACATTATTTCTGTTTCTGCGCTTGATAAACTTGGTTTTTCATTTGTAATAGAAAACAATGCTTGCATTTTCTCATTACACGATATGATTTACTGGCAAGGCGTTTCCATGAATGGAATTTATGTTTTAGATCAGACCAATGAAATATTACACATAATGAATAAAAAGTTAAAGGTTGGTGACAAAGATCAAACGTATCTATGGCACTGCCGTATGGGACACATTAATGAGAAACGCGTTAAACAGCTCATCAAACATGGAGCTATCTCGGCCTTTGATTTTCAATCATTTGGCACGTGTGAATCATGTCTCATCGGTAAAATGACTCGTATTTCCTTCAAAGGTGTTGGAATGCGCGCTGCTGACCTATTAGGGCTCATACACACGGATGTATGTGGTCCTATGTCAATCACCGCACGAGAAGGCTATAGATATTTCATCACTTTCACGGACGATTTGAGTAGATATGGCTATGTCTACTTAATGAAGCACAAAAGTGAATCCTTTGAGAAATTTAAGGAATACCAAAATAGGGTGCAGAACCTATTGGGTAGAAAGATAATAACACTGCGTTCGGATCGTGGTGGCGAGTATCTTTCTCACGAGTTTGATCAACACCTGAAGGACTGTGGGATTGCCCTACAGTTAACTCCACCTGGAACACCTCAGTTGAATGGTGTGTCCGAACGGAGAAATCGAACACTACTTGATATGGTTCGATCCATGATGAGTCACACGGTTTTACCTGATTCATTATGGGGTTATGCTCTTATGTCAGCCGCTCTAATACTTAACCGAAGTCCGTCTAAAGCTGTTGACAAGACTCCATATGAACTATGGAAGGGAACGGTCCCTAACTTGTCCTTTATACGGGTTTGGGGCTGCGAGGCTTATGTCAAGTGGAGACACGAAGATAAGCTCGGCCCGCGATCGGTCAAGACATACTTTATAGGTTATCCTAAAGGATCACGTGGTCATTACTTTTATTCGCCAACCGAACAACGCGTTTTTGTTGCGGCTAGTGCGACATTCTTAGAGAAGGAATTTCTCGAGAATGCAAAGAGTGATAGAACCTTCGACCTGTCGGAGATTCCAGAACCAAATACCGAGCAACTATTGGAGGAACCAATTCCTTCAATCCCGGCTGCGGTGAATATTCCTGAGGAACCTAGGAGGTCGGGAAGAGTCTCTATTCCTCCGGACAGATACATCGGTATGGTCGAGGAACATGACATAGATGACGTTCTACTCTTAACGAGTAGTGAACCCGCAACCTATAAAGGTGCCATGACCGATTCGACTCAAAGCTATGGCTTGAGGCCATGCAATCCGAAATGGACTCCATGTATGAGAACAACGTGTGGGATCTTGTTGACTTACCTGCTAAGGTTCGTCCCCTTCAATGCAAATGGCTTTACAAGATAAAGCATTCTGTGGAAGGTCAGCAAGATATCTACAAAGCACGACTAGTTGCAAAAGGTTTCACCCAAGTGCCAGGTTTGCACTACGATGAGATTTTTGCACCCGTAGTTATCTTTGCGTTCCATTCGGATTATCTTAGCGATTGCCGCTTTTCATGACTATGAAATTTGGCAAATGGATGTGAAAACCGCCTTCTTAAACGGCTTTTTGGAGGAAGAGTTGTACATGGTACAACCCGAGGGTTTCATCGATCCTGAACATCCTAAGAAAGTGTGCAAGCTTAAGCGTTCCATTTATGGACTTAAGCAAGCATCAAGGAGTTGGAATCATCGCTTCGACCAAGTGATAAAAGACAATGGATTTACTCGATCGGTCGAGGAACCATGTCTATATATCAAGTCGAGTGGGAGCAAGATTGTCTTCCTAATATTGTATGTTGACGACATACTCCTGATTGGGAATGACATACCTCTCTTAACTTCGGTGAAAGTATGGTTGAAAAACCATTTCCAGATGAAAGATCTGGGAGAGGCACAAAGAATTCTAGGCATCCGTATCTATCGAGATAGATCACGACGGATGTTATCTCTCAGTCAGGAGTCTTACATAGACAAAGTCCTAGAGAGATTCAGCATGACTAACTCCAAGAAGGGGTTCCTTCCCATGTCCCCAGGGGTGCATTTGAGCAAGTCTCAGGCACCAGAGACACCGGAAGAGAAAGAGCGCATGACACGGATTCCTTATGCTTCGGCAATAGGATCAATCATGTATGCCATGATATGCACACGTCCGGACGTGGCATATGCATTGAGTATGACAAGTCGATTCCAACAGCAACCAGGTGAACCACATTGGTTGGCTGTCAAGAACATTCTTAAGTACCTACGGAGGACTAAAGATTGGGCATTGACTTATGGAGGCTCTCAAACGCTATGCGCAACCGGTTACGCAGATGCTAGCTTCCAAACGGATCGTGATGACTCGAAATCTCAGTCTGGATTCGTTTTTACTCTTAATGGCGCCTGCAGATCGGTGGAAGAGTTCGAAACAAACTGTTACAAAGCAGATTCTACGATCGAGTCCGAGTACTACTATGCGCGTACGAAGCAACAAAGGAAGCGATATGGATGCGTCAATTCTTACATGGACTATCCGTAGTGCCTAGTTCGAATGACCCGATCACCATCTATTGCGACAATAGTGGTGCCATCTTCCAAGCTAAGGAGCCTAAGTCTAGCAACAAGTCTAGACATGTACAACGGAAAGCTCATCTAATCCGGGATTACGTGGAGCAAAAGATAGTAGTGATAGAAAAGATTGCTGAGATGATAACATAGCGAGATCCTCTCACTAAAGCATTACGACAAGATAAGCATGAAGGGCACGTAAATTCCATGGGAATCAAACGTGTTCTTGAGTTGTAGTACTCTTTTATGGATCGATTCATTCTCCTTTGTACTCTATACGACATCATCGTTTTGATATTTTATATATATTTTGTTTTTCATGTGGAATTGTACGACAATTTTGAACACCACAAAGTGAACTGAACAAACATCATATCTTGTTAGTCCTTAATTGCCCACATGAGTGATAACTCGCAATTATTCTGCGTGACGTTGGTTGATGGTGGGTTCAACGAGCCATAAGTCAACAGGTTGACTGACCAATCACAGAGGCGATTTATACGGATATTTCGTAGGACACAATTGTGACATCGACGTGGAGTCCTAAATGTTTTATAACATTCGTTGCCCGGTCGTGGATAGGACCTCCATGGTGATCCTAAGAGTCGATTCTTTGACTATCGACTGTCTCTTGAGACTACGGCAGATTTTGGGTGACTTTGGTTTCTTTCTCACGGTCATCCGTAACAGGGGGCCAAGTAGATTTTTTTCTGGGTCATTTCATGTTGTGCTTAGATCGGAAGGAGTCGAGTTGAAGGAAATATTCAGCCTTTATCGGGTACTCGATATTTCTCAGGGCCACTCGAGGAGTCAGAATCGAAATGCATGGCCATGCTCGGATACGGATTCGTTTTATCAGTTAAGTTACTCTCTAGTCGGGGAAACCACTCTAGATACAGATCGATTGTAAAATACGACCTTTGTGGATCCAGATCTGCAAATTGTTTTACATTGAGTGGGAGAAATTTTAAATGAATATGAGAATCGGTTATCGCACCTACACTTGTTCGGACAAGTGGGAGTTTGTTGGAGCTTGTGTCCTCCAGTTAGTGCGGATAACGTCATTGCACATACACTTGTACGGACAAGTGGGAGCTTGTTGGGGTTGGTGTCCTTAACAGTTAGTGCAAGGACTTATAAACCTCTAAAAGGATCAAAGGGCATACTTTGGTATTATTATCAGTTGATCCACGTTTATCAATAACGGTTGGCTTGCTAGATAAGTTTGACGTTATTGTCATACAGATGGCGGTGATCAACTGGTCCCTAAAAGTCACACCTATAGGATACGTTCGAGAGATGTGACGGTATGAAAATACTGTCATGTAGATGCCAAATATTGACTAACCGGTTAGTCGAGTTATTTGACTAAGTAATTAGTCAAATACGTGATGTTGAGATATTATATTTAATACGGATTAAATATCATGGGCTAAGGCGAATTAACAGATTAATTCGTGAAATTAAATATACGTGATTTATATTTAATTAAATGTATATTAAAATAATTATACAATACTGTTTTGTCGGACACGTATTAATAATTCAGCTAACCCGCATTATTAGCTGATGCCTTAATTTCCGATAACCGATAACAGTTTATAATACAAACCCGTCATATACATTTTAGTAATTAACGAACCGGACCTCGAGTTAAAACCAAGAGGAAGTGGAAGCCCACTTCCCTGTGTGGGTCACGGTTCTCGGCCGAATAGGAGAACAAAAGGAGACCTCCTCCTTCTGTTAAATCTAATCATCATTTGAGAGAAAATTAGGGTTTCGAAAGAGCATTCTTCTCTGTAGAAACTGAGATCTCACATCTCGACAAAACTCACAACAGTTCTCCCTATATTGCAAGGCAATCGGAGAACACTGTTCTAGCACAAGGGCATATCTCGGACCAAGTCTTGGGTGCAACGATTAGGAGGGAATCTGCTTAGATTTCTGATCTTTACGCCGCAATTAAAAGGACCCGAGGTTGATTTCTATACACTTATCGTTTCTATTGTTTTATCGCTTTATGACTATAAATTGCATGTAAATTTTACGTTATAGTCCTGCAATTTAAGGGGTAGTATACGGATATTAACCTGCAAAACATTGGTTCAGATGGAGGTTTTCTACCACCAGACATGGAATAGGTAAAGGAATCAAACACGGGATCCTAGTGTACCTTACATTTTGAAACGGGATGTATTTCTACCCCAGGGATGCCTTTGAGTGTGTTGTGCATTTTATCATGTCTTTGGAATGATTGAGGATTGAAAACAAGGGATATTTGGAAACGAAACTGCAACTTTTTATTGGAAAGGCAATTGCTTAACAGACTCGAAGAAACGATTCCTAGGACACATCCTAGGTCCTCGCGGAACAAACGAATCAAATTCAAAAAAAGAAAGTTCTAGACTCGATTCGACTAAGATAAGAAAACAGATCCCGACTCATAATTTTCAAATCTGGTCTTGAGCTTTCTCTTGTTCAGCTGTCAACTTAGATGCTCGGCTCTTGTCCTTGATCCCTTTAATGGTCGGCCTCCATCCCGAGGTAGTCCTCTGAGGATCTACGCCAGTGATGAAGCTTGGTGAATCGAATTGTCTTTTATTAACTTCGTTAACGAGAGGAGTACATTCTAGAGCAAGACTCCCGACTTGAATTTCATTCTTCGGGTTTGGCAAGAATTCATAGCAATCCACAAATATTTTCCCGATAAACACCCCTTTCAAGTGACATGGGCGGATAAGATGGCAATAATCGACATTGTCTTCGACAGAAACAAAGTTGGCGTGATCGCCAAATGGATTGGTGATGTTATTGGGTTTAATGGCTGGGATTGGGAGCGTTCCGTTCTCAATCATGTCTTGAATTTCGTGCTTTAGTCTAAAGCACCTTTCAGTATCGTGTCCCTTCCTTTGATGGAAGGCACAGTAGGCATTTGGTTTGTACCATTTACCTTGTTGATCAGCAGGAGGATCCGAAGTTGGACCAATAGGTTTCAGCTTTCCTTGGGCTATGAGCCTTTAGAGAGCGTATGTATAAGTGCATCCGATATCGGTGAATGCCCTAGGTGTTTGGCGCTGCCACTTCTTCGATTGCCCTTCTAAGAGATTGATGGCTTCATCAATATGGGTCGTTGCTGGGGCCTTGGCCTTAGACGATGAGGCCCCTTTGTACCCTTTCGGCTTTTCAGCCTCTACCCTTATGACATCATCTTCTACCTTTATCCCGATTCTTATCAATTCTTTGAAAGAACCAAAATTCTGGTATTTCAGAGCATTACGGTAAACAGGTCGTAAATTCTTCACGAACTTATCTACCATTTCAACTTCGTCAGGCTTCTTGGCTAATTTCACGCTTTCAGCGCGCCATCTTGCAAGGAATTCAGTAAAGCCTTCTTTTTCTTTCTGTGTCATCACCTCCAATGTTCTTATGTTGGTTTGAATCTCGACATTATCAGCATAGTGCTTGCAGAACTCCACCGTAATATCTTCGAAAGTGGGGAAGTTCTTAAGGTCCAGATTGTAGAACCACGCCTTCGGGTGTTCATCCAGAGATTGAGCGAAAATTTCAGAGAGCATGTCAGCAGGTACTCCCTTCAGTGCTAAGTACCCCTTATAGGCCTTAACATGGTGGACTGGATCTTCTGTGCCCTTAAACTTTGGGATATCAGTCAGTACCATGTTTGTGGGCAACTTATCCTGAACTGGGGCATAGGCCCTAGCATTTTCGTAATGGATGTTCTTCCCCTGGGAGAGTTTCAGACGGTCTTCAATGAATTTGAACCGTTTCTCCAGATCAGTCAGAGGTGGGGTAGATGAAGAGGAATCTTTACCCAGCTTGGATTCGATCGCATCCATTCTGGTCATCATGAGGTTCACGGCCTCAGTGAGTTTGTTAACAGCATCTTCCATTGCTTGAAGTCGGGTTTTTGGCGGCCTTTCTACAAGAAAACCCCGAACCGAGTCAATATTTAAAGTAAGAGCCCCTGCACACTTAAGGACACGACACCAACTTGACTCAAGTCAAGACTCGACTTAAGACTGACTAACCAAAGGTTCAACTCACGGTTGGATTTAGACCTCGATTCATTTTAGACTCGACAAACGACATGACTCAAGCTATCATAGCTCGGTTCTAAACTGGACTCGGTGTGACTAAACCCGTGATTGGACTAACATAGCCCATAGGTTTAAGTGAAACGCCCTAAATGGCCTAGCTTGGGCGTTTCTGTGGACTATCCTAGACCAATTGGTCGACCAACATGACTCAAAGCCCAAGAGGTGAGCTTGGGTGACCCAACAAGGTCGTGTTCTAGACTCTTAAAACGAAACACACCTGGCCTAACACGGCCATGACCCGGACACGACTCGACGCATTTCATGCTTGGCTAAGGTTCGAGAAATATTTTGGATTGAATTTGAAAAGAACGAAAGATCGATTTGAAAATGAGATTTGAAATGGGCAGCATGCCGGCTATAAAAGCTCATTTTGGGCCGAAAAATCTAGTCCTATTTGGGCAGCATTCCGCGTTTTGAAAATCATGCTATTTTGACAGTAAGTTGTTCAAAAGTTCGGTTTTGAAATCGATACGGAAAATTTTGAAAAGACTCGGGAAATTCATTTCGCACATTGTCATTCACATGTTATAAGGATGTATGCTCCTAGACATCTCTAAGTCTCGGCAAGTCTTCTACAAGAAGGTTTATGCCCTCCATCCTTTTTGGGTCTTATAGAGCAAGGGCCTTTAGGTAGAGTACCTAGAAGAGCATCCCCACCATCAAGAACCACGACGAGGAGGAGCGGAAGCAAGCAATGTGCAAGTTCCTGGCATAGTGGGACGTCGCCCCCCACGCATCACAAAGAAACGCTGGGACGGCCCGGGAAAGTCCTTAAGGGTTTATGCATGAATCGTAGCACTATGAGTAATGTTTTACTTTCCAATACTTTCTTTTCAAGTTTCACCTCGGAGGAAAAGACCCTAGAAACAAAGTGTAACTAGTCCTGTTTTCCCCAGCGGAGTCGCCAAACTGTGGACAAGGCCCGCGGGAACTGCGTCCGCGGGATCCACACTAGGCATAATCGACTCGAGATTCTTTCGAATCGAATTAAGACCAATTAGAGTCGCCACCAAGTTTTTTGGGAACTTGGAACCGTTCAAGTCAACTTTACACCTTTCATCGAAAAGCATAAGGCCAATCGACTACGAGTGATTAAAGATAAAGACTTGTACTCTATATCACTCGATTAGAATGACTCTCGTAATCCAATGGTATTTAGACGGATCCACAAACCATAGATCTTGAGTAAGGGGTGAGGGTACGTGTTAGGAAGCCCATAAGGACACCTAACCCCGCCCGTCAATAACAGCCTCTACTAAGTCAAGTGTCGGATTTCAAACAAGGTCATAGCTACTACGATATATGATATGCAAATATCGTTTTAAAACCCTAGCATGTGAGGTTTCTATGTCGATTTAGATGCAACTAAACTAACTTTGTCAAACTTGTAATTTAGCATGTGGGTTGATTGATCTAACAACATACAAAACAAAGCAAACAAGGCTTGATGGGAATGGGGGAGCCGTTGGGATCTACCCTATTACAACCCAGGCATTTCATACCGACACAACGAGGAATTAAAGATACAACTCGATCTAAATACAATCGCTATATACAACACCGTACATGACACATTACACGGCCATTCGACCTAGAAAAACGTGCACAAAAGGGTGGCCCACGGCTTACATGACTCACGGCCTTGGGTCACTCCTCGTAATGTGTGCTTTCACTTAATCTTATCGAATTAGACATAGGGCCACACACCAAAGCATGCATTAGCATAAATCGGGCCATGTTGCTTTAAACAACATGCGATTTACTACGCTCTCACTTGCATTGGGGCACAACCATCTAACCAAACAAGACTAAGGTTTTGAAAGAGGTTTTGACTCGATAAAAGAAAGCTAACTTGAAAATTACAACTCGATAACAAACGATAAATTACAAGCGACAAAACAAATAAAGAACGAACGTTGTAAAACAAACGAAACAAGAAAAACCAAAGGACACGGCCAAGCCTCACGGCCTAAAGCCACGTCCAACCCTAGGTCCTAGGTCAGGTTCATTAGTTAGATCGATTGATTACGAAACAAGTTCGAAAGCGGGCTAGAAAACAAGTTAGAAACGACGTTGATCGATTTGAAAAGATACCTTGACAACGCGCATTCTACACGGCCTAAAGGGGTCCAATTAGGTCAAGTTTGCTAATTAAATTAACTCATCGAGTGTTAATAAGAAGGTGCTAATCACGCACTCTTATACTAGCGAGAAATCATGTGAAAGAGAGAGATGCATTCAAATATTTACAGAATTGTTAGTTGATTTTTAAAACTACGTCGATGTACCCTAAAGTGTCTAATTAGGTTATTAAATCGATCTAATGTCATCTAAACGAGTTATATGTTAACAATCAGAGGTCATACTAATATGTGAATGGTCCTAAGGTGGGTCGAATCACACGAAACAAAGGAGGGGTCAAAAGCGAAGAACGAAGTCAGAAATCGTTTTATTAATGCCCTACCTTGAACACGAGGATATGTAAATGAGACGGGGGTGTACGACTGACTGATGTAGCGGTTTCTTTCCCATCTCAAGTCAACGTGGGTGTTCATGGTGGTACTTTAACTCATACTCGGACTAAACTAGTTTCATAGTTAATTTAAACGATAAATAAAAACGATAAACGAAATAAAACGAAACAATAAAAAAAACAAACATAAAACGAAATAAAAGGGAGAAAGAGGAGGATTTGATGCACCCTAAACCTACATGTATCGTTGACACCGTCTTGGGTCGTAATTGATGGTAGATTTTATCTCGAGAGGCCGTCGTCGACGAAGAAACAAAGCAAACAACACGTTTTTATCGAATCTGGACAGCAACTTTCAAACAGCGATTTCTCTCTCGTTTCACGATGAAAATTCGATTTAAAAGATGTTTTGAAAACTAGAAAGAGAGGAGAACAGAGATCTTAAAACAATCCCTACTCGTTTTGAGTTATTGGGCACGAAAAACGAGCACAAACAGAACTGGACAGACAGGAAAAGCCGCGAAAACAGAGTGTATAACACTCTGTTTTTCGAGGGAATTCGTGTACTCTCAAGGGCAATTTGGCTCGTAAATCTTTGTCTAATGTGTAGATGGATGTTGTATGGTTAATTAGGAACATGAAACTCGAATTTTAATGGATGTTTGAAGGAGGAACGAATTGTATTTCGAAGAGGACACACAAACTGTTCCAGTTTGCAAGTCGGTTTTGTGGAGGGTTTTTGAGAGGCAATTAAGGTTTGTTTCTGGAGTTTAAAGCTTGTGAATGACGGTTGTATGTATGAAGAACTTAGAGGAATGAATGTATGGTGAAGGGTGGGTATTTATAAGGAGTTAAAGTAGGGTAAAAGGGAGGAGAGTCAGACGGACTCCCCTGAGCATAGCTGCTGTCCAGCAGCTTTTGTGGGGTTTTCTAGGGTTTTTATGGGGCGTTTTCTTGGTGGTTAAGGTAAGTTAATATGGGTAGGATACTAGGGTATGGGTTAGGGTTAATGGGCACGGGTTTTGGTGGTATTTGGAGCGGGTTTTGGGCTCGGGATTTGAGCTGCGAAACAGGGGGGCTGCTTTGTGTATGCGGGCTGTTTGGGGGGTGTTTGGGATGGGATTTGGGCCGTGGTTAAGGGGGTTCGAACTGGGTTGGATGGGTAGAGGCTTAGGTTGGTTAGTGTACTCGATATTCGTGCCAACTCGTAAAGAAAACGGGCTCAAAAACCGAGCTATAATCGAGCTTCAAAACACCTGTTTAAAACGAGTTTTCTTCGCTTTTAAAATCGATTTTTCAAATCGATTAACACATTAAAATAAATGATTTTTCAAATCAAATATACTCATAAAATGATTTTTCAAATCAAATATTTATTTTATTTTCAATAAAATAAACTTGAGAAAATAAATTCAAAATAAAGCTTTAATTTAAATATCATTTAAATTAATAAAATGAATTCACTTAAAAAAACATTAATTTAAATATCATTTAAATTAATAAAATACTTCATCGACGACGCCCATTCTACATCGTAAAACGAGCTCCAAATAATGACAATGACAACTAAATAAATACATGTGTCCTATCATCATCGGGTGTTTGTCGGGTTCTCTATAAATTCCAATATCGACGGATACGGGTATCTACAATTAGCAAACTGATCATTACCGCCTCCCTGTGGATACGATACCTTACTTACCGCTAGATATTTGTTAGTAGTATTATATGATTTTTTTTGATTAAGGTGATACGACTTTAGCCTTATCAAATTTGGCGCCGTTGCCAGGGAGGCAACAATTTTTCTGTTTATTTTTGTTTATTTTTGTGTTTTGTCTCTGGGAGCATCATTTCCTTGAGACAGTGAGATATTTTCTTGTTGTTTTCGTGTATGCCCAGGTTTAACAGGTTAGAGATTATACCTTTTGATCCCGAGCCAGGGAAGACTTTTCGGTACAGACGAAAATTTCAACGAGAAGTAAGTCAAGTGGAAGACTTGAGTACACTTGACTACGAGTGGTTTACTTTCATAGAAGATTTGTCCTTTAAAGAGGACACACTTATTTCTGCACCAGTGGTTTCTACAACATCAAAGACGCCGACCTTGGCAAGTCATTCTGAACCCACGGTTGATTCTTTTCCTAAAGGCTTTATGCTCCCTACCACTGATAAAGGAAATTTTGAGATCAAACCTTCCTATATAAGCCTAGTAGAGAGAAATTTATTTGGAGGAAAAGCAGGAGAGGACCCCGCTAAGCACACGGAGAAATTTATCACATATTGTTATTCTATTCCTTTAACAGTTGGGGTGACTCAAGATCAAGTCAAACAAATCTCTTTCCTTTCTCTCTGAGAGATGATGCAGCATAATGGCTACGTGATTTGGATATGGAGGCTGATTCAAGCACTAAGTGGACTTCACTAGCTCTTGTATTCTATAAGAGGTATTTTCCACCCAAGAAGACTAATGCTCTTAGAATCCAGATCACGAGTTTTAAACAAGGTCCTACTGAGGATTTTAATGAAGCCTGAGTTTATTTCAAAAGGCTAGTTCGATCCCTCCCCCATCATGGCTTCCAGATTTGGTTTCTTTGCAACCCGTTTTACAATGGGTTGCATGACGATCACAGAGCTTTGCTTAATTTAGCTGCCAATGGAAGATTCCAGGATAATACCAATGACGGTAATGCTTGGAAGTTGATTAATCATATAGCTACTCACACAGTTGAGTATCGTAATCCCAGAGGTAGTAAGAGAAGAAGTGGTTCAGATAATGTTATTGCGGCACAGCTGGAGGCCTTAACGGCTCAAATAGCTGAATTAAAGACATCTCAGACTTTGGGTAATAATCAAGAAATGGTTCATATGGTTCAACAAGAGGTGTCCTGTGAGAGGTGTGGGATAGATGGCCACACTGCGGCCAAGTGTATGAGTACCATTGAACAAGTTCATGCCTTCCAATCTTTCAAGCAAGGTACTTCTTATTCTAACTTCTTCCCTGAAAGGAGTCAGAATGTTTTTGCTCAAGCCCCGCCGCATAATGCTTATATTATTCCTCCAAATCGTGGTAATAAACCATAAGGGAACTTTGTTCGGCAAAATCAAGGAGGTTTTTAACAGATCCAACATCCTCCTCAAGCTCCAAGTAATGAGATGGCCAAGATGAAAGCTCTTTTGCAACAAAGTTTAATGATTGAACAAAAGCAAACGGCTCATATTTCCGAACTTATGGCTTACAACAAGATGTTGGATACTCAAGTTGCTCTAATGGCGGCTCAAAATCCTTCAAAACAGTCCGGTAATATTCCTCCTCAAGGTAAACAAGCACATGAACAAGTTAATGCTATTTCTTTGAGGAGCGGTACCACTTATCAAAGTCAGGAGTTGCCCATTAATGAAGATGAGGTACTCTATATGCATCCTAAGGGATTGGGTAATTTGGAGTTGAGTGACGATGAAAAAGAAATTGACGAAACTGAAACACGAGATGTGAAGAAAAGCGAGAAAAGCAAAAAAGACGGATCTACAGATGATCCTCGATCGAGTAGCACAAGTCTCGATCAAGGAACCAAGGTACTCGATCAATTTCACCACGGGCTCGATCGAGGCACCTCCCCAGACAATGATTTTTTGCGTGTTTCTGCTATGACATTGGACAAAAGCAGGTTCCTCGATCTAGTACACTCAAGGCTCGATCGCGTCACCCCTGAACTCGATCGAGTGACTACTGGACTCGCTAAAGTCACTTCTGTAGCTGACGACAGTGCTTCTAAAACTATTTCTAAAGCAAAAGAAGCCGAGCCAATTAAAGTTCAACTACCTTTTCCTCAATGATTGCAGAAATCTAAACTTGAACAACAACTTGGGAGGTTCATGGAAGTAGTAAAGAATCTTCAAGTGACTGTGCTATCTACTGAATTAGTAACTCAAGTGCCGGCTTATGCTAAGTTTTTTAGAGAGATCTTAACAAAGACGCGGACTTTTGATGAAGTTGAGACAGTGTCATTCACTCAAGAATGCGCGACCGCATTACAAGCTAACTCACCACCAAAGCTTAAGGATCCAGAGAGATTTTCTATTCCTTTTCATATTAGTAGTGTCGCTATTGATAAAGCCCTTTGCGATTTAGGGACTAGTGTTAGTGTTATGCCGTATTCAATATGCAAAAGTTAAATATGGGTCAACTACGTGTCACTAATATCACCTTGCAAATGGCTGATAGATCTTTAAGGAAGCCTATGGGTGTCTTAGAAGATGTGCCAGTTAGAGTAGAGAAGTATTTTATTCTAGTTGACTTTATCGTTATGGATATGGCTGAGGACTCTCAAGCCCCTGTTATTCTAAGTAGAACGTTCCTCCACACTGCAGGAGCACTCATAGATGTTAGGGATGGTAGTTTGACACTGAGAGTTGGGGATGACACTGTTAAATTTGTTCTTAATAGCGCTATAAAGCGTCCCCACTCAGTATCTCCATGTTATATGCTTAATGCTATCAATCCACCTATTCATGATTCCTTTTCTTATTGTTTTGACAGGAATCCATCTGACGCCCCTGCTGTTGCATCATATCCATGAAATAAGGAGGTGGATGAGATAGAGAAGTTGATATATGGAGATGAGCCTCCTCCTGAGATAGTTTACAGCTGTGATAAGAGTGTTGACTTAGAGGTCCAGTTGGATGCTTTGGAAGAAGAGATATTCAAAGAGGAGCCCGTCAGAATTTATGAGATAGAGCAAAAGCTCCTATGATGGATGAAGTGCCATATCTCCTTCCAAATGATGATGATTTGAAGAGCGATGAACATACTTGCTCATATTTTACATTAGATTTTGAGTTTAATGACTCAAAACTTTATTCATTGCTTATTTTCTTTGCTTGGACTATTTATTGGTGCTACTTATGTCTTTGTGTAGCACATGCACTACTTTTTGATTTACTATTACGTGCTTTAAGTTGCATTGATTGTGCCTTGTACGGGCATTTGTTTTAAAATACAGGAAATTTGCTCGCCAGATGGATACTCGATCGAGTGTTGGCAGCCTCGATTGAGTACTCAAGCTTTTTGGGTATAAAACGTAGCCATGATAGGAATTGCGCGGTTGATTATTTTTCCCTACTTTTACAGCTGGTTTGGGGGAACTCATACGGTCTTACCCGGTATTCTCTTCCCTTGTATCCACCTTTATTGTATTATCCCTATTTCTTTTCCATTCCTTTTGTTAGATGTGTCCTTTAGGTTGCTGGAAATTTTTGTGTGATTGTTATGTTGTAGGCGTCACAATGATGACACGGTGACATTTAGGTTTGGGGGAGGAGTTTAATTATGTTGTGTGCATTTACATCCAAAATCCATAAAAATTTAAAAAAAAATCAAAATACAAAAACATGTTTTTACCTTTTTTTTAGGTCGAGTCTTGGTGAATTAAATAACAATGATGTTAAATTGCATTGTTTTTATATTTGAATCCCATTTAGTTGTCCATGTACGTTGTTTTGACCTGTTATTTATGAAAATAAAGCTCATAATTCAAGTCTTAACCGTATTGACATGCCTTATACTAATTAGATTTGACATAATTATGTTGGTAAACTACTTAAATTATGAGGTCCATAGAGGTTCCTAGGCCAAGAACATCAATAAATTGGTCTCATTTGTCAATTAGGCTTGAGTGTGGTTTCTCCTTGTGGAATGTGTAATATCAAATTCCATAAGTGTGACATTGATTTCTTGATACTTTTATTGCTTTCATTTGACCAAGTACATGTGGATAGGCGGTTCTTACCATTTAAATAAGCCTTACATTACCTTTTGTTTAGCCCGTTTGAACCCTTGTAGCCAACATTAAATTACATCCTATGAGCTACAATCCTATAATTTGCCTACATTTTCGGGACAGTCGCAGTTGCTTGTTTTTCATATCTATTTTGCTATTATGGCTGGGTTGGGACCTTTTGTTGTCATGTGGGTATGGCGAAGTACTTATTAGTAATTGTGTTGTATCCTTGTGTTGGAAAACAAAAAAAATATGAAGCAAAAGAAAAAGGAAGAAAAATGAAACAAAAATCGAAAAGAGAGAAAAAGAGAAGAGAATTGGAAAAAGAGAAGAAAAGAAAAGAAATTGATTGCTTCATTTGGTTTTGTCAAGGACCAAAAGGATGGTCGTTGGAGTCTAATGCATATTTGGAGAGTACTTCATACGCTCTCATGTGTTGTAAAGTTAAGATCATTTCTCTAAGTTGGGTTCATTTGTATTTATTATCATAGATTTAGTTTTCGTTTAGCGTTGTGACTACCGTCTTAGCTCCACTTATCCATAACGTGGTTTGGCACAAACCATTTCTATCCCTTTAACTCATTTGTCACCCTTATTGTCCTTGATACATGTACTTTTTGTTAGGATTTATTAATTCCATTTCTATACATTTCATACAAATGTGATTATTTAGTCATAAAATAATAACTAGATCTTATGCATGCAAAACAATTACTAGTATAAGGAGAAAATCAATTCTTACATTGAGTATTTCGGATTAAAGGGCACTAGCAAGTTCACCTTCTTACTAGTTCTTGAGCTATCCAAAATGGAAGAATAAGATTCAAGTTTAGAATCTCTCCTAAGGAATTATACCCAAGGAATACCCTTAAATATTTTAATTAATATAGAACTAGTATCAATTAAAACAAGCTTAAATTTAGACACAAAATGGAGTTTTGTTCTCTTGTACTTCGGCCAAGAGAGAAGAATTTGTGAGGTTTTATTTCTCTAAAGTTTTTCACAAAAGTAGAGAGTTGATCAATATTTTCTAACACTAGAAAATAGATGATGAAGTAGTGAATAATTATATGAATTTTTTTTGCCATTTTTCATGCTAAAAACCGGTTGGGGGAAGAATTGTGGCCAATGCATGGAAAAATTGATCTTCCCAAAAGTAATAGGGTTGCATGGCTACAACTAGAGTACAATCATTGTGTTTCCCTTATTTAAAATAATCAACACAATTTAACTCTAAGGAGGATCATCCATTTATTTTTAGCTCAAGAATATACTAGATAGGTGATCTAGTTTGTGCCCATATTACCATAAAATCAATGTAAGGAAATTGTTTTTCCTTAATTTTTTATTTTTATACTTTTATATTTGCATGCATGTTACATACATCACCAAAATGATAAATTATGAGATAATTTAATTTTTATTAGAGAGTCTAATATGGATCTATGATCTGTCAGCACATAGGCTCCCGCCTAAAGGACCCTGCCCAACCTCAAATCCAAATCGTGTTTGGTCTCTTCTTTTCCTCTATTTTCATTTTCATATTTGTAATCGGTTTTTACCATTCCAAGTATTTTCAAACCATTTTTTTTTCACAAGTTTTAACCATGAAACATTTTTCACCCTTGGTTCTTAATACCCGGATGGTTTAATCCGTGTTTCGGTGATAATATTTGGCCAACCACATTTAAAAGGTATTTCAAAACCTTTTATTTCATTTTTTTACATTTTGGAAGGTATTTTAAAGCCTTTCATCATTTCTTTACATTTTTAAAATAAATGTATTAGTCACTAACACAAAGTCATCCTTGGTTCTACATACCATGTCGGATTTTAATCCGAGTACGATGATGAGTATCGACTAATTATATTCAAATGAACTTAAAACAATTAGTTCATATTCATTTTTCAAAACTATTCATGTCAAGCTTGCAAAGTCGAACCCGACATCGAGTACCGTCAAAACAATGACGATTATTCAAGTCTCGTTCTTCAAATCAACATAAAAGCGGCCTAAACGGCCTTTTCAAACCAAAAGGGGTTCAAATACCCATCTTTCAACACGTTTTATAAACGTTTTTCAATGGTCAGAACACGTCATATACCGTTGACTGACCCACGCCTAAACAGGCCATTTCTTTTCCTATTTTCAAACCATGGGAGACGCCCTTACATCGCCAATAGGCTCGCACCTCTTTTGGCTGCCTAATGCAGTGTCTGTTCCCCTTCCAGCATTGGTCTAGGATGATCCCGACCCCGGCTAGCCCAGATATAGGACGGATCAGACGACTAATTTGCTCATTCAAATACCGTATTTGCGAAAATGCCTTACTAAGACAAATGGATCACGTTATGCACCATAAACCTAATTTGGTAAATGGATGTTTAATTTCCGTCTTGCATGCAAATCAACCATAAATCCAAACTCGACATCTTATACTTGATACTTGGGTTAAATAAACTGACTTAGAAAGCTCTCACATGTTAGGTTTAAACTATTGGATGCGCATTCATGCATTTAAACCGTTTTATCAACTTTTGCATTCAATCAACCAAGATCGATCAGTAGAGGCCGCTACCGCGGGCGGGATTGGGTGTCTGATTAAAAGGCTTCCTAATACGTACCTTCACCTCTTACTCAGAAACTTTGGATAGTGGACGACCTTATCCAGGGCGTACGAGAGTCATTTTAGAAATAGGATGCTAAAGAGGGACGATTCCTTATCTTTAGTACCTATGTTAAACGGTGCTTTGTGCTTTGTTTGACCGAGGTATAAACTGGATTCGAACGGCTTCCAAGCATTCCACAAATGCTTGGTGGCGACTCCGAACATCTCTAATCATTTCGAAACCCTTGTCGAGACAAAACCGACCGATCTAAAATGATCCGGTCAAAAGCATATTTTTACGCCGCCGAGCGTGGCTTTCAAAGAGACCGCTATATGCCTGATAGATCGGCTCGGCGTGTAGGTGGGCCCGTGTCCAAAATAGCATGTGCATAAGTTATATTCACAACAAGCAAGAAAATTAATTATGAAAACATATTAGATTAAGCATGAATCAATCCCCATGTTGGTTTTCCCTAATTACCCATTTAGTTAAGGAAACTACTCACTCATTATCAATTTTAACATGCTAACAAGGTTGTCAATCACATCAACAAGGTAAAACATGATGAATGAATGGAAAAGATTAACAATAATTAAATCAAGGATTAAGAGAATTATACCTATGGAGATTCCACAATAATAATGTAAAGAATAATAGAAGTACTTGATGATTGATGGAAGGTTGTCAATCTCCCAATAAACCCAAATGATCTTCTAATTACCCAAAATAAAAGATGAACAAGGAGAAATTAAGGAAAGATTAAGAAATGAGATTTGTATTAAGACTAAATTAAGAGTTGATTACAAGATTAAGATGAGATTAAGATTGTATTAAGATAGCATTAAGAGAGCATGCTAATCTAAGTAGTACAATGGGGTATTTATACTAAAGATTAAGTACAAAAATTAGGGTTACTTAGGGATTAAATGACTATTAAGACCCTTGAGCAAAGTTGAGGAAGTGCTCCTCTCCAAGGAGATGAGCATCTCCATTTTGCTAGTCCCATGAAGATATGCTCGTCCCGAGCGTCTAGGAAGCTGGCACGGTGGTTCCTGTAAGAAGATCCGAGTGTATCATGGAGGAGACGCTCGGATTGTGAGGCTTCAAGATGAGCGTTTTGCTGTCGGGACGCTCGGATTGCTGGGCAGGGAGACACTCGGATTGGCGGCAATCCGCTCGGATCCTGGGTCAGACACTTTTCTTCTCTTCTTTCCTCAACAATCCGCGGGGATCTTGTTGAGGATGCAAGGATCATTTCATCATTGCCCAATACACTTTATTATCTACATAAGCCTTCTAGTATTATCTTCCCTTTGATGCTTGGTCATTGAATGCGATCAATTTAGCTCCATTTCTCCATGAAAATGCAAGGTTTGCACTCCTCTCCTGCCAAGGAAACAAAACCTCAAAGAATATGCAAAATGGGAAACTAAAGATAGTAAATGACCCAATTATGCACTATAGAGCATCGGAACAAGGCTAATTTGGGGACTAAATGTGCTCAAATATGAGTCACAGCATAGCTTCCCTTCAGTCATGAGCTTTTGAAGAGCTATGACATAGGTTGTGTTAAGTTCGGTGAATGTCCTTTGAGAATGCTCAGCCTTGCTGTTTGACTTGAGACATCCATGAGGATTGTCTTGACTAAGAGGTGCGATTATGATTTTTCCAGCTTCAATCATATATTGAATGGCATGCTTGAGTTTAAAGCATGCTTCAGTGTCATGGCTCTTGCCCTGATTGTATTGGCAATAGGCATTACCAACCCTCAATCGGGTTCTTTTGTGTTCAGGTTTGTTCGGAGTCGGACCAATGGGTTGGAGAATCCCTTCTGAAGCAAGTATCCCCTGAGCGGTGCCATATGTTATTCCCATATCTGTGAATACCCCTTGATGTTTTCCCATGATTCCAACATTGGTGTTTTTTGGGGTGTTTTTTGGGATGTTTTTGTGAGTTTTGTTTTTGTTTTTATCAATCTTGGGCGGAAACAGGATTTGGTCGTTGTCAATTGGAAATTTTTGGAATGTTGCTTGATATTTTGAAAGGGATTTTGGTGAGGTGATTTATTTGTTGGTAGGTTCGTGGATGTGGGAACGATCGGATGACTCCTCATTTTCTTTTGTTGGTTAGTGAACGGAGGGTTGGTTTTCTCCTTGGTGGTCAGGTTCATTTTCGGTACTACCAAACCTCTTCTCCAAATTAGCCACCCGAGTGTTCAAGTCATCGATAGCAACTTGTAGCTTTGAGAATATGTTGTTTATGGAGACGGAGAGCATCATTATAGCGCTTTGTATGCCATCTTCGTCAATGGCATGAGTTTTCTCATCATCGGGAGAGATGAGATGAGAGCGGTCTAGGGAAGATTCCTGACTGTGTCTAATAGGGTTTTCTGGAGGGTTGTTTTGGTAGTTTGTTGAATGAGGTCGTCTGGTTTTGTTTGGTTGAGTTCCAAGGGGATTTGCTTCAGTGGTTTTGGTAGCCCCCCAACTAAGGTTGGTTTTGTCGTTGGCAAGTAGCCGGTTTTCAAGGAGCTTAACCCTTTGCTCAATATCAGAAGAGGGAAGATTCTCGGTTATCATTTTGTCCTCAACTTGGGAGAGACGTGTGCTCAAGTTTTCCACGATAGCTAGGGGTCGAATGACCATGTTGCTGATTTTGGCATAAGTCATGGCGGATGAAGGTTGATCAGCTTCTTTGAGTTTCTGGTTGGCAATTGATGGCACCCAAGGGATTCCTAATTGATATAACGATAGGCGTTATAACTTGCCTTGGCAAGGGATTTCACAAACAAAAGCAAGTGCGACACATATGTATAAAAGGCAGTTATGTCGTGAAGACGCGACGGTGTGACTAGGTTATAAGTTCATTAAAGATCGTGGATGATCTCTTGTGTTTGAACTCTTGGTGCACGACTTTGAACTTAGACTCGAGTGTCAACTTTGGCATAGTGATGCCTAAATAGACGACTTCTGACTTAGTTTGGAGGTTTGTCGATGTAGTGATGCCGTTGGACGAGACATGTACACGAACTTGACCTTTGACCCGTAATATAGGGGTAAGACGGGTTTAATACCCGAGAGGTTTTGACTCTGCTAACGCCATTGAAGATGTCTCGACAATTAGGCGACACGACCTGGACCACAGGGTAGGACTGACTTTGGCGGAGACTCGACTTTATCTAGATGACTTGACTTGAAATCGACTGCACTCTAATTGACTCGAGGCTGAATCAGAAAAGTGGACTGAAATTTGCGATAATAGAAATTTTCAAAAAGGTTCATTTGTCGTTTTATGGACGGCTTCCACATAGTATGGATCTTTAAAAGGTCGGCCAGTTGAAAGGGTTTTCTTAGGTTTGTTTTGGAAGACGATTTGAATTGAAATTGCGGCAGCTCTGAAAACAATGTGTTGTTTCCGAAGACGGTTTTTGAAATTCCGAATCACGGATTTGAAAATCGAGAATTGAAGAATTTTAAACTGTCATCACAATGGCCATGAAACCGGTAAATTTTGTTTTTAAATGATTTGAATTGGATTTGAAATTTGAAACCGGTTAAATTTGTTTTCAAAGATTGAGTTTGAATTTGAAATTTGAAAACGGTTAAGATTGTTTTCAAAGATTTGAAATTGGATTTGGAATCTGAAAACGGTTAAATTCGTTTTCAAAGATTTGATTTTGAACTGAAATTTGAAACGGTTAAATTTGTTTTCAAATGATTTGATTTTGAATTTGAAATTTGAAAATGGTTAAATTTGTTTTCAAAGATTGATTTTGAATTGAAATTTGAAAACGGTTAAATTTGTTTTGAAATGGTTTGAAATTGGATTTGAAATTTAAAAATGGTTAAATTTGTTTTTAAAGATTTGATTTTTGAACTTAAATTTGAAAACGGTTAATTTTGTTTTCAAATGATTTGAAATTGGATTTGAAATTTGAAAATGGTTAAATCTGTTTTCAAAGATTGAGTTTGAATTTGAAATTTGAAATTGGTTAAATTTATTTTCAAAGATTTGATTTTGATTTGAAATTTGAAAACGGTTAAATTTGTTTTCAAATGATTTGATTTTGAACTGAAATTTAAAAACGGTTAAAATTGTTTTCAAATCGTTTGAAACTGGATTTGAAATTTGAAAACGGTTAAATTTATTTTCAAAGATTTGATTTTTGAATTAGAAATTTGAAAACGGTTATATTTGTTTTCAAATGATTGGAAATTTTGAGGATTGAATTCGTGATTACGACGGGTCAGAAAACCGTTTTAACCTTTGAAAGACGGTATGCAAATCGAAAAGTTTGAGAATTGAAATTGCTATTACGACGGCTTAGAAAAGCCAAATTTAATTTCATAAAGGAGTATTGAAATTTTGAAAGTTGTAGGGGTTGAAATTGTCATTACGACGGTTTGAAGAACGTTTTTGTTTGAAAATTGATTTCGAATTTTGAAAATTCGAGGGTAGAAATTGTCATTACGACAACATAAAAAGGCGCTTTGAGAATGCAACGGTCGGCAAGGGACCGAGGTTTGAAACGGTTGTAAAAAATCGGGTTTGAAAATCGTCATTACGACGGCCTAGAAAGGCGTGTTGAAATGGTTATAGAAAACCGGGTATGAAAATCGTCATTACGACGGCCTAGAAAGGCGTGTTGGTTGAAATGCAACGGTCGGCGAAAGACCGGGGTTTTGAATGGCCATTATAACGGCGCAAAAAGGGTGTTTTAAAATTTTGAAAAGACACGTAAGGACTTATGATCACATAACACATAAGCACTCGCAGTTTCATTATATTATGCATAATGCTGACACTGGTTTTGGCTTAAAAGGGTAGGTTACACACCAAGTAATCAAACCCCGATTTTCTAGAGGGATACTAATCCAAACAAAATGTGTAACGAGGGTGTCCTAGCCTCGTGCTTGAAGGTGATGAAAGCTCTTTGACAAACCAGAAATCTGTAATGTCAACGGTATGCTTGACTCAATCGGGATTCGAAATACGGGGATGAGAAAACTCACGCTGACGAGATGAGCCAATTGGAAAAGGGTTAGGTTGTGGGCCCGGACAAGGAACCCGACTTATGACCGTTATATCAATTAATGCACTTTAACCACGACCTCGTTCGAGTTTCACCTCTAAGGATCACAAAGACACAAGTGTCCTAGTTTTCCCCAGCGGAGTCGCCAATCTGTGGACATGGGACACATGCAAGCCAAGCCAATTTGTGGACGTACATCGGTCTATTGAAAGCCCCGCTCGGCGGCGTAAAAATGCTTTCGACCGGATCAGTTTTAGATCGGTCGGTTTCGTCTCGGCAAAGGCCACGAAACGATGTTGAGATGTTCGAAGTCGCCACCAAGCATTTTTAGGATGCTTGAAACCCATTCGAATCGACTTTATACCCCAGTCAAACGAAGCACAAAGCAGTGTTTGACATAGGTACTAAAGATAAGGAATCGTCCTTCTTTAGCATCCTATCTCTAGAATGACTCTCGTACGCCCTGGATAAGGCCATCCACTATCCAAAGGTTCTAAGTAAGGGGTGAGAGTACGTATTAG
The DNA here is from genome assembly GCF_048544455.1 of Silene latifolia. Lineage (NCBI taxonomy): Eukaryota > Viridiplantae > Streptophyta > Magnoliopsida > Caryophyllales > Caryophyllaceae > Silene > Silene latifolia. Next base: position 224,316,689 of record NC_133534.1, read on the forward strand.
GAACCTTTTAATCGGACACCCAATCCCGCCCGCGTTATCGGCCTTCACTGATCGATCGTGGTTGTTTAAGTGCAAAAGTTGATAAAATGGTGTAAATGCATGAATGCACATCCAAACAAACGTTTAACCTAACATGTGAGAGTTTCCTAAGTCGGTTTGTTTATCCATGTACCAAGAAATTGGTGTCAAAGTTGGATTTAGATTGATTGCATGTGAAAACGGAAATTAAACATCCATTTACCAAATTCGGGTCTTGATGCTTAACACGATCCATTATTTGAAAAAGGGTGTCAAATGACAAAGTGTAAAAACGTAAGCTTGTCAATCTGATCCGTCATGTATTTGGATTAACCATAATCGGGATCGTCCTAGACAAATGTTAAAACGAAACAGAACAGTGTCAGGCAGCCCCATTGGGGTGCGAGCCTATTGGCGAGGGAAAGGGTTCTGCTCAGGATTTAAAATATGAAAACAGACAACCTCTTGGGGCGCGAGTCAGACGACGACCCAAGGGGCATCTCCTGGTTGTTAAAAAGGTTGTTTAAAACCGTTTTTTTGTGATTAATGATTACATATATAATTTGCATGACTCGGAATAATTACTATTTTGTTAGTAATATTCGTTGTCGGATTTGCAAGTTTAAAAAGCATAGTTTACAAATAAAATGTAAAATGTTTTATTTGAACTAAATATTTTAAGTTCATTTCTTTGTAATTAGTCAAGTTTGTCATCGTACTCGGATTAAACCGACATGGTATAAAGAACCAAGGTTGATTATGAATTATGACTAATATGTTTGAAAGTGTAAATAAATGAGGAAAATGGTAAATAAAAGAAAAGGGCGCTAAAATCCCCATTAAAATGTAATTAACCATAATATCATCGAGTCACGGAACAAACCGTCATGGTATAAGAAACGAAGGATGATTTTTGTAATGGTCAAAATATTTGTCATAAAAATGAATTAAAATGGTAAAAACCGTAAAAAGGAAAGAAGTAAAAATAAAAGAGAATGTTGAAGGAAAGACGAACTTAAACACATTTGAGTCTGACCTGGACACCCACAAGAGGCGCGAGCCTCCTTGCATAGCAAGGAGCTTCTGCCTCAGGCCAAAAATCGGTTTTGGCTCGTCTAACCTATTTTTGAATCATGTTATGCATCATTCATACTTATAAACTCATAAAAATGATAAAGACATGAATTAAGTGAGATATTTACACCCTCAAACTTACGTGTATTGATGTTTGCGACGTAGACGACTTTAGAGACGGTTGTCTCGTAGCGACTAATTACGATCAAATAAGTTTAAAAGAGTGCCTTAGAAAAGGATTTTGTTAAGAAAATGTGTCGAAAACATATTGAAAAACATAATGATTAATGTTGAGTTGGTCGAATGCGTCGGTCGAATGCACGCGATGGTACCAAACAAAATGTGCAAGGCTTGTGTTTATGATTGGTAGGTCGTAAACACGTGTCGATTTTGTGACTTAGGAAGTCGAGTCTACAAGTTTAAGAGAGAGGTGGGGGAGCGGACTCTCGCGTAAAGATTGTGGGTATGAAGGGTGGTATTTATAGAGAATTGTGGGATGGTAGGTCGGTTGAGTTTTCTTAGAGGCTAAGCAGACACCTGCTTTAGGCGCGAGCCACCTAGTGACTGAAAGAGGTGTACTGTCCCTTTCAATTTGGACGTGGCCTTTTCTCCATCCATTGTTTGGTTGGTTTTATTTGTGGTAATCAATTGAGATGTCGTGTAACAATATGGGCACCTAATAAGATGATTTTGGGTGTTACTTGAGTTAGGTATTTTGTGTGCTTGACTCGGGTTTGACCCGTGTAAGTCGGGATTTGAATTTCGAGTCGGTTTTTGGCCCGGTATCGGTTTAGACTCTAAGTGAGGTCATTTTAATGGAAATGACATGATAAAGACATTCATGGCATTATTTTTGATATTAGATATTTGGGTTGACTCAGGTTGACTCAGGTTAACTCGAGTTGCGGGTTTCTGAGTCGGTTTTGGGTCCGAAGACGGTTTTAACTCTAAATAGTGTTATTTTAATGCAAAATGAAGTTACAAAACTTTTGAAATCATTTTTCATATCCGATTAGTGCATTAAACCATCTCATGTATAGCCAATCCACACACGCATATCTAAAA